>NC_057744.1:2169033-2187839 GCF_004010195.1 Chiloscyllium plagiosum | reverse complement strand
AACCAGAGGACACAGCTTAAAAATACGGGGTAGACCATTTAGGACAGAGATGAGGAGAAACGTCTTCACCCAGAGAGTGGTGGCTGTGTGGAATGCTCTGCCCCAGAGGGCAGTGGAGGTCCAGTCTCTGCATTCATTTAAGAAAGAGTTTGATAGAGCTCTCAAAGATAGTGGATTCAAGGGTTATGGAGATCAGGCAGAAAGAGGATACTGATTAGGAATGATCAGCCATGATCATATTGAATGGCGGTGCAGGCTCGAAGGGCTGAATGGTCTACTCCTGCACCTATTGTCTATTGTCTATATTAAACTCAGTTTGCCATTTCTTGGCTCACTTCCTCAGCTGATCAAGGTCCTGCTGCAATTTCCAATAACCTTCCTTTCTGTCCACCTATTTTAGTGTCATGTGCAAACTTACTAATCATGCCTTGTACATTCTCATCAAATCATTGATAATAATAATGATTATTATAATGATAATAGTAATGGGCCCAGCACTGAACCCTGAAGCAGGGAGCGTTGGAGGAACCTGACCTGTTGCTAAAATGCCAAGGAGGAGCTACAAAAAAAAAGAACCAGCTTATGTCGTAGGACTCAGAGGAGGAGTCTAGTGATTGTAACAAGGTCAGCCAGTGGGCCTCATAGAATATGAGTTTCCTGATTGGACCAGATTACCAGACCTAATCAGAGAGCCCTGTCTGACAGATATAAACTTGACCATTGCACTATTTCCCCCTCCAACTCTATTTTGATTTAATCCCTGCTCTCCCCTTCATTGTTTGATCACACAGCACTGCCCTTTGATGTGAAGGGCAGTGCTTGTCACTGGCCACTCGGGTGTTTTCCTATCTTCCTGGTGGTGGAAATTGAATAAAGATTCATGCACCTTGTGTCTCTCACTGTGTCTCACACCTGCACACACACACCATGGGTGCTGGGGAAAAATAAGCACTACCGCAGTTAGGCGGGAGTGTGGGGGTATATAAAAAAAACAAACAGGTGTGTTGTCACTAAAAAAAAATAAACTCGACCATTGCATTATTTCCCCCTCCAACTCTATTTTGATTTAATCCCTACCCTCCCCTTCACTGTTTGATCACACAGCACTGCCCTTTGATGTGAAGGGCAGTGCTTGTCACTGGCCACTCGGGTGTTTTCCTATCTTCCTGGTGGTGGAAATTGAATAAAGATTCATGCACCTGTGTCTCACACCTGCACACACACACCATGGGTGCTGGGGAAAAAAATAAGCACTACCGCAGTTAGGCGGTAGTGTGGGGGTTAATAAAAGAAAAGAAAAAGAAATAAAAAAAAGAAAAAAAAGAACAGGTGTGTCAAAGGCACTGCTTGTCACTGGCCACTCGGGTGTTTTCCTATTGAGAGTTGGATCAGTGTGAGTGAGTGAGTGAGTGAGCGCACACGTGCAAAAAATAAAAAAAATAAAAAAAACTCGACCATGTCTTTCACTGTGTCTCACACTTGCACACACACAACATGGGTGCTGGGCAAAAATAAACACTACCGCAGTTAAGCGGTAGTGTGGGGGTAAAAAACAAAGACAAAAAATAAAAAATAAACTCTGAGAAAAAATAAATAAATAAACAGGATGTCAGAGATTCTGTTCACTCTGACAGCTGGCTCTGAGGAAGCTGGATTAGTATCAAGGACTCTCCACGTGAACATAAAGGTGACTTTGTGGCGGGGATACCAGCCTCTGTGGAGTTATTTCAGAAACATTAGTCTGATTCTCTCTCCACAGATACTGCCAGACTTTCTTACAGCACTTTTAGCAATTGCAATTAACTTCTGTTTGCTGTTAAAGCCCATACCACAGGGAAACTGAACTGAATCACCTCCATCGCCTCTCCACCCAATGATAGCCCAATGAATCACATTGCTCACCAGGCTTGACCTTTGCTGACCTCCTAATCTGGACCCAGTTCTCATTGCTGCCTGATCCAATTATTCCTTGACCTTACACTGATGTGCAGGAAAATTCTCAGGGATAAATCAGGAATGAGATGATGTCAGCTCTGATAATTAAGATCATACAATAGAGCAGAGACAAAACAACCACAGAAACACTCTGAAATAAGAAGTGTGCCCCAGCTGTTGCTCATTTGGTTCTCACACCTGTCCTAGTAACTCCTACTATCCAGCTCGACTTTTCTATGCTCATTATTTAAACAAAGCACCAGCAGGAACAAAGAGGATGACAGATGAAAGTAAATTAATCATATAATTCATTGCAAGTCTATAAAATGGGGCTAAAGCATTTCTCTAAACACTCAAGATTCCTAATGCAGTTATAAATTTAAATTACAGTTCCAAATCTTGGCAGGAATCTTAAACATTATAAAAATCTAAGTCCTCTTCTATGTCGCCTGCAATCTATTCACTCTACGCTTGATATTAACCAGGAGTAGAAATCCAATCTCAGGAATTTAACTTAATGAGTTATCAGAGTTTAAAATTATGGGCAATAGTACATGCTGATTAAATTTGACATTTTCGAAGAATAGGTGATGGAGTCATATTCAATCTCAGTCTAGGGCTGGTGCTTTGAAGGTGTAAAAACATCTTTGTGCTGATGCAGTGAGAAAGCAAAAAGGTACGGGTGTGGATCTGCTGGAATGTCAGTCAGTGCCATGCAGTGAGTCTGTGTTGGAATGATTATTGTTGTTGAAAGTCTCTGAGTTGTGTGCAATAGAAGCGGCAAAATAGAGATGGCAATCGGTAAAATTAAACACTTGCAGATGGCGGAAATTGCTGGGGTTAGAGCTCAGCTCCCTGCTCAGTGCACTAATGGCAGTCTGATTGTCAATGGCAGCCTGAGTGGGGGAGTTCCTGCTTCTGATCCTGAGCTAGCAGACTTCCTGCTGGAATGTGCCTTGCATGAGGGTCAGGTTGGGTTGCGGTAAATTAGGGGGAGAATGAAGCTTTTCAGCCCATTGTGTTTATACTAGCTTATTGAAAGAGTAATCCAATTGGTCCCACACTTGTAAAACGTTCCCTGCAAGTACTTATCCAATTCCAATTTGAATGTTACTATCCATTCAGCTTCCATAGGACATCACATTCCAGATTACAATGACTCACTGTCCCCTCACCTGAGCTCTGGTTCTTTTGTCAGAGCTTTTAGATCTGCATCTTCTAGTTACTGCCCCTCCTGCCATTCAAATTAATCTCTTGCTATGCACTTTATCAAAGCTCTTCACGGATTTTCAATCCCTCCATTAAATCCCCCTTTAAAATCAACAACCTGCTGGCCTTTCAAACCCAAAATTCACCACCTTGCCTCCCAACTCCCCCCTCACCACCCACTCAAAACAGTACAAATCCATATATAGAGAATAGTATTTTTATTTATTCACAAGATGGAGGAGGCACTGGTTGCATCAGCATTATTTCCCGTCTTTAATAGCCATTGAGAAGGTGATGGTGAGCTGGATGACACATTTTCTAGCTTCTTAGACTAGGTACCTGAGAGAGAAGCACAACCATCAGACACACACTCCAGTGAGTCAGCACCTCCAGAACAGGACAGAAGAAATAAATGTGGCATTGTTAAAACTGAGAGGCATTGTATGGTGATAATTTGTTTTTTTGTCGAAGGGGTGGATGGTCGACTGATGCTCAAACAGGCACTGCATGATGGGAAGAATGACGCATTTGCATTAGGGGTTGGGGTTGAGACAGAATGACCTTTCCATCTAAATTGTTCTCAGTTATGAGCCCCAAATACCTGATGCAGCAAACTACAGAATGTTCAATATCTCCAGAAATGCATACTTTGTAGGATGGTAATTATACAGTGTCAGCTGTGGCTCAGTGTGTAACACTCTTGACTGAATCTGAATCGTATTCTTGGGACCCACTCCCAATACTAACAGTGCTGAACTGTCAGAGGAGTTTTCTTTTAGACTGATGTCAAACCTTCATCCCATCACATAGACGTCAAATATCCCAAAACACTATTTGTGGAAGAACAGAGAGTTCTCTCCATTATATTGTGTAATAGATAAACATTTACTATTGTCAATGAAAGATTATCTGATGATCATCGCATTGCTGTTTGTGGGACCTTGTATGTGTAAATCAGCAACCATATTTCCCACAACACAGGTTGTAACCTTCCAAAAATATTTAATTGGCTGTAAAGTCTTTGTGGACATTGTGCAGTCATGAATGGTGCTATATAATGCAAGCAGCAACAGAAACAGAAATTGCTGGAAAATCTCAGCAGGTCTGGCAGCATCTGTGGAGAGAAATCAGAGTTAACGTTTCAGGTCAAGTGGCCCTTTCCTCAGAAGTAGCAACTTAGTTAACTCAGTTGGCTGGATGGCTGGCTTGTGATGCAGAGGATTCAACTCCTGCATTGGCCGAGGTCACCATGAAGGTCCTGCCTTCTTAACCTTGGTCCTTACTTAGATACAGTAACCCTCAGGTTAAACTCACCAGGCTAAAGTGAGAGCAGTCCTGTAGTCCTCTGGGACAATGGCAACTTTACATTTGTCTACAGTGGAGCTATGTTTAACTTATTCTGTCCCTCCTTGGGCCTCTGCTCAGGTGTTCCCTGTGTGCAAGTGGATTAACTGGGTGTTTCTGGTGATCAATTCAAGGCCTGTTGCTATTGAAAGTTCCTCTATATTGAGTGTCTTTGGTTTCTCTCTACAGTTAAATTGTCCAAAGGTTCGAACAAACAACAGGAAGTCACTGGCTTTCTTTCTTCTCCTGTAGTATCTTTTCATGATTGTTCCATAATGGTTTGTCGGCACTTTATACAAAATGTCAAATCTGAAGTATGACAGATATACCAGGCACAAGCCTTGTAAATATAATTATCAAATTTAATTTGACAATAAACCTTTAGTAATGGCATCAGATTCATTAATCTTATCACACGGTTTACTACAGCCTGTGTCTGCTGATAGAACAGGTCAAAAACATTCTTCAAGGTTTACAGCATATCTTAGAAAAGTAACAGATGCCTTGGTGTTAGACGATGGCTGTAATCTCATCTCAGAGTTCAGGTTACGATTATAGACTGTTCAGATATTGCTGTTATGGTTTATGATGTTAACTAAGCTCCTCAATTTGGTTTGTAACCAGTGAAAGACATCATTACTGCACATCTAAACATAAATCAGAAGTCCTTCATTAGATTCAAGATGTGACCTATTTTACATAAACCATCTGAGCAACTCAGATTCCAGTTGGTAGCTCATTCCCAGATGTCCATTATCCTAATTCATAAACCACCCCATGTTCTGATGGTCTGTTAGTTTCAGATTCAACTTGTCACTTAACTGTTCAACTGGTATCTCAGCTGTTTTTCTTACGGGTTCACAAGTGAAGAATTTGGGAAGAAACCAAGTTAGACTCTTGCGACGAAAGCAAGAGTCCCCTGATGCAAGTAACAAACCAAACATAGTATGCCTGAGCCATGGAGAGATCATAGGCATTCCACAGGGGCTGATCAAGGTGAAAAGAAAGAGGAAAAGAGTGGAGCGTGGAAGTTTGAGGGGTTTGGAGGGGAGACAAGCCTATTGCTAGTAAGGTTTGACAGCTCCTGGGGATTTTGGCAATCCACCATGAGCAATTTTCTCAAACCATCAGCATGTTGTTTTAATTAAACCATTTGACACCTCTGCAATAAACTCGAACAAAAATAAAAGGCAAATGCAAAAGCTTGCAAAACTAATCGCCAAATGGCAACCTATTACAGAAATGTACATCACAACTTTTGTTGTTTAAATTGTATTTCAAACAATCCTGCTGCCTATTTTACAGCACTGGACCTAACAATCCTGCTGCCTATTTTGCAGCAGTGGACTATAAAATTAATGCCCTAAGCTCCTCCTTTGTTCCTGGCAGATTTTTTGGAAAATCAATTTTCTGCCCAAGAAAACTAGCTTTCTGTGCTTTGAAGAAAAAGCAAGTGATGTTTACTGAAACAAGGTCAGTGGCAACATCGATTTGATTTATAGATCCTGTAAATTTCTTTGCTAATGTGATGATTCCCATTTGTCTTTTTTTTCCTGATAAATAATCACCGGTGGTTCATATGGATTTGCAGATATGGCTGTCAACTTTCCAGAATAGCTCTGGAGTGTCCAGAAACTCATCTATGCATTTGTTAACTCCAGTCTAGTCTATTCCAATGTTCTCCTGGTCAACCTCCAACCTTGTGCCCTGAATAAACTTGACCTGATCCAAAACTCAGCTGAACATATATTAACTCTCACCTACACATCATTGTCCCTATGCATGCTGACCTCCATTAGTTCCTGTTCCTGTCACACTTCCATTTTCTCACTCTGGTGTTCTAATCCTTCGTGGCCTCACCCCTTCTTAACTGATAACTTACTTCACCATAGCCTCTTGTGCATCCTCAATTTTCATTGTGGTTTCTTTAACCAGTAGTAGCTGCTCCTTCAGCTACTTGCACCTTAAGTACTCAAATTCCTAAACCTCTCCACCCCTCTCTTCTTCCTTTGTGATGCTCCTACTTCTTTGACCAAGTTTTTGGTCACCAGTCCTATCACTATATGTGGCTCAGGGCCACATTTTATCGAATAACCATCCCTGTGAAATTAGTGTTTCACTTTACTATATAAATGCAAATTGTTTTTGAATAATCTCCAGTTACTACTATGAGAAACACCAGTAGAAAACAATAGTCTCGGATGGGGTGTGGGGGTGTGGTGGTGTGGTGGGTGGGTGGTAGCAGTGGTGGTTTTGGGGAAGTGAGATTTTAAGAACTTGGCTTTCATTTATTAGTTATAAATATATTGGAGATATGGGGGAGATGGAGGATGGAATCTGACTTGCAAACAATCCAAGACTAATCCAAACGTGTAACAAAGGGTTTGTTCCTATTCCATATTGGGCAATAATGGAAAGATTTTAGAAAGGATATCTAATTGCTGGATAGAATAGATAATGAGAACCAGGAGGTGCAGACCGAAAGTAATTAGAAAAATAAGCAGGAGTAAAATGAAGAAAGTCCGCTTTATGCTACAAGTGGTTAAGATCTGGAGCACTCCATCAGAAGGTATGGTGGAGGCACATTCAACTGAAATCTTTCCATAACAATAAAAAATCCTCATTATTAAAATATATTTTTTAAAAACTTAATTTATGGTATTTTAGCTTTAATGTTAATTTGTATTACTCTTTTTAAAGTGATATGGAAAAGTGAAGAATGATTAATATTTATAACTTCCGGGTTTGTTGCCTTTAAAATTTATCAATGCATGACAATTGCTTATCTTGCTTTATGACTTCACAGGTGCTGGATGCCTGGAGATCCCCTAGACTTGGCACCAAATTTAAAGATACAATCTGGAAAGGGGAAATCCACAACAGAGATTGCTGCAGCTTTGTGGGCAGCTCTCTTTGATGTCAGAGTGAATAATGTCACTTCACCCCGACTGCAAAATATGAACCAATAACTTGGTGCCTTGTTTGCCATTGAGCTGACTCAAACCCCATATGTACTCAATTATCGAGCCCCACCTCCTTCAGTGTCTAACAATTCACCTTTCAGCCTCTTTCTCCTCCACTAGCTTTGAAATCTTAGCCATACCTTTGTTATTGAAAGCTCATCTTTTCCATTACCCTAAAGTCACAAACTTCCAAATTCTCTGGAACTCATCTGCCTGCATCACTTCTACATATCATGAATTCCCTTTTACTGCCCCTTTTTTTTAAATCAACCAGCAATGGCTCCTCTAGTTCTTAAAACCTCCTTCAAATTGTCAACTTTGACCATAAATGCCTATAAATCCCACGCTATCTCTTCCAGTCCTGCGTCCTTACAAGAATTCTTCCAACTCTCATCCTCACTAAATTCTTACGTCCTTCTGCTCTGTAACCATTGTGAAGCCTTCACAGAGCTCACTCCACAATCTGGAATATCATCCTCAGACCCTACATTACTGTGTCTCTTCCACAAAAAAGTCTCTTTAAAATGCCTCTTTGATTTTTCCTTTCATCACTGACATCCCTTTCCCCAAATGCACCTCCCGACCATCCCAGACCTACAATTTATCTACATCTCCCGCTTGTCTTTGATCTTCAACTTGCATTATTCTTCTCTACTGGATATGCCATGTAAATTGAAGTAACTCCACAGAGAAAGGTATCCATCAGCAAGTCACCCTTTATTTAGACATGAACAGTTCTTGACTTTAGTACTGCCTCATTCAGAGTCAGCCACCAGAGTGTCAGTATCTCTGACATTCAACATTTTTATCTGTCAGCCAGGGCTCCCTGATTGGACTTGATTAACAGCCCCAACCAGGGAATTCATACTGTATGAGGTCCAGCTGGCTGACCACGTTATAATCACTGCATAAATAAAAGCTGTTGTGGGGTACTGGAAGCTTCATATTAGCTTGCCAATCTTCCACCCATGCCAATATGTTACCCACAATACCATGAATTGTAATTTTCCACAATAATCTTTGTGGCACCTTAACAAGTGCTTTCTGGAAATCTACGCAGTATGCATCCACTGGTTCCTCTTTATCCACAGAACAAGTTACTTCTTCAAAGAACTCCAAAAGACTGGTTAAACACAATTTCCCTTTGACAAAACAATGTTGGCTCTACCTGATTACCTTGAGCTTATCCAAGTGTCCTATCCTGTTTTTCTAGGATAGATGCAAAGCTAATTGGCCTGTTGGATCTTGCTTTATACTTTCCTCTTTTTTTCTGAATAACATAATTACATTAGCTATTTTCCAATCTAAAGGAACTTTCCCAGAATCTAATGAGTTTTTTGGTAAATTAAACCAATGCATTACTAGCAGCTTCTTTTCAGACCCCAGGATGAAATGCGCCAGGACCTGCGGACTTGTCAACTCACAGTACCAACAATTTACTCAGTACCACTTCCCTGCAAATTGTAATTTTCTCGAGTTCCTCCCTCTCTTTTAATTCATGATTTACAACTATTTCTGGGATGTTGCTTGTATTCTCTGCAGCATTTCGAAAAAAATTAATTAATTAGAAAAATCAGCAGTGGAGGAGCTTTAAGAAAAAGATCCGCAGGCTATGAGATCGTTGAGTTGGATGTTATTACTTTAAGATAAATAATGTTGAGCCAGCAGTAAATCTACTTCATTTGTGCTCTCTCCCAACCACTCCCACTTGTCTGTCCCTCTGGAACCTGTTTGACAAGCAAAGCCAGTTTGCAGCTTTGCCTGGCAACAGTTCTGGCACAAACCCAAGTTAATGTCAAAGAGAAATTATGCTTCCCTCTACTGGCTTGGCAGATCATATAAATAACTGTATTGCTGCTTAGATTGGAAGTGAATAGCTGAGGGCTTTTTTTGCTTTACTTGGTTTGTGCATGTAACAGAGC
Organism: Chiloscyllium plagiosum; assembly: GCF_004010195.1. Lineage (NCBI taxonomy): Eukaryota > Metazoa > Chordata > Chondrichthyes > Orectolobiformes > Hemiscylliidae > Chiloscyllium > Chiloscyllium plagiosum. The sequence continues at coordinate 2,178,466 of NC_057744.1, read as the reverse complement.
AGATCAATTAGATCTTTGCTTACAAGACTGTAATTTTCTTTCAGATAGTTAGGGTTTACGAGCTTTCTTTATTAAAAAAAGAACGAGAGGGAGAGGGAAAAAAAATACAAGACTGAAAAAGGGAGAGAAAAATTCTTGTGACTGAACAGCTATTCGAGAGGGGCCCAGGTAAAGGGGTTAGACTGTACAATCAGCTCACAAAAGGGGCACTATTGCAGGATGCATGCTGTGCTCCAAGATTAAGTCAGGACAGTGAACTGTGAAAGAATTAATTCCATCAAAAAAATTCTAGATACATACAGCAACCTGAACTTAAATGGCACCTCTTGGTCCCAAGACAAAGGGTGCTGTCAGGAAAAGATTGACATTGAGTTATGTAAGGAGCTAATAGGTCAGTTTTAAGTTTTAAGGAGTAATGTGAAAGATGGGCGAAGCCGTCAGGTTTAAAGGGGGCGGAGGGGTCATTCCAGAGCTTAGTGCCCTGGGCCGCTGCCAATGGAGTGAATACACAGAAGAAAGAATTGGAGGAGTGCAAAGAGCTCAGAGTGTTACTTAGGACTGGAGATTAAAACTAGGGAGGGGATAAGAACAAGGAGGGATTTTAAAACAAGGAGCAAAAGAAAAATTAGCTAGGGATGTCTCAAAACATTTTCAGGACGTGGGGTGCAGGTGGTCAAAATATATTATTCTTAATAAGGTAAATCAATTCAAAATAAGGCAAATAAATACAAAATATCACTTCAAGAAAGTGTGCATTAAATTGTCAACTTTAAAATGAAACAGATGAATACAACTGGCAAATAATTCAAACCCTGGTAGAACTAATTTTTATTCATTAGTTTGACGAACAGAAACCGTCTATGTATATATTATCCTAGGATTTTGTCCATCAGCATTTTGCTGCATAATCCTGAGTGTCAGCAAGAGGCCGCCTTAAACTGTTCTGGTCTCAAGATTTGAGCAAGATGTTTATAGATGTGCCCAAGTATGGGTGAGCAGTGACCCCTGGTGGCAGTACAGGATCGAACAATTCAGCACTGGCTGAATTTTACTGCCACCTTCTGTGACTGTTTCAACAGCATGAAGCAGTTATTTTGCAGGAGTGGGGCGTTGTAAGTTTATCATTTTCTCTTGTGCTTCAGGTTGAAAATGGTTACCCCTATAATCTGCTGGACATGAGTGATGATAATAATGTGCTGAAGGAATTAGCCATTCGTGATACTAAAGAACCATAGAGCCAACAATTATCGCTTAAAACAGTGAGATTGGAGGATAGAGAAAGAAATATATGGCAAAGAACAAAAATAAGGTGAATTACAGTCAAACTAGATATAGAAAGAGTAATAAAAAGAAGAAAAGAGAATAAAAGAGATTTAAAAATAAAAAATAGTAAAACTTTGAATGTAAAAAAAATTGAGAAAACCTCTAAGCAGGTGCTTGCTACATTCAGGAATCGGAGACTCCCAATTTGAATTGTTCCCTTTCTGGCCTGCAGGGATCAACTGCTTTTGTTATTAATGCATTGCCATTGTTGTGCTGTTAATTATTAACTCAAATGTTCTGGGGTGAGTTTAATGGACAATCCAACAATTAAAAAAACGTTTGGGAAGCTGAGGGTGGGATGCAGCTTCATCAAATTGACAGCAAATTTTGTAGATTCATAATTCATAGTGTAGCGCAAAATTGCTAGAATTGACTGGTGAATTAATGCCCTAACAACAGCATGACTCATTATAACATTAAAGGGAAAGTAACAGGAGGAGTAGCCCACATGTTCCCTCTGTCTGATCCTAAACCTTAACTCCACCTGTACCCACTACCATCATAGTCCTTGATGCTCTAAGAGACCAAACATCTATTAATCTCCATGTTAATGCAAGTGACAGCTGAACATTCACTGATTCCGAGGTGGAGAATTCTCAAGATTTACAACACCCAGAGTAAAAAAAAACCTCCTTATCTTAAGCATGGGTGTGGGACTAACTATTGACTGTCACACAGGAAATGTCAGAGAAGTCTCTCATTGGAAGTTATACAACATGGGAGGCCATCCCACCCATCATACCAATGCCAGCTCTTTGGAAAAGTTATCAAATTGGCCGTACTCCCTACTATTTTCCCACAGTCCTGCAAATGTTGGTGGGTTCTTGGTGGATTCTGCAGAAATGGCAGGTGGGACAAACTTGTGGCTTTAAGAGGTTATTTTGTCCTTTTTTTTCAAAAGAGAGATTGAGTAAGAGGTAGAGAGTTGTCTATAAGAGAGTAAACAGCTTCTGAAGCCTTGGGTTTTTAAAAATCATTGGAACAATAGAAGCAGCTTGAAGGGGTGTGGTCAAACTCCCACAGAACCAGGGGCTTTAGTTTAGCTTTCAGCTGAAGTTGCTGGTGTTGTGAAAAGCTGCCACATCTCTCTCTGCTACAGCTGAAAACTGAAGTTCTCTCCATCTCTGAATTGTGTTTTGATGCTCTTTCCTCCTGGATTAGAGAACTACATGTGAAACAATCTGTTTTCTAAATTTGCTTTTTGCTGAGGGTGTGTTTATGGGATGTGCTATATTAGAACAGTTAATTAGAAACAGTTACTGTGTCTATTGTTCTATTAAATTTTCCAATAGAGTTAATTATTCCAATTCCTTCCTTCTTTTGCTGGATTTTAACTGTTGTGGATGAATAAAGTGAGTTTTGCTTTAAATGCGGTTGGTTGACCAATAAAATTGCATTTATCTTTAAAATAAGAAACAAAATAGGGTCTAGACTATCTGAATAGTTTGAGGTGGTTTGATCTGGTCCAAAACCAAGGAGAGTGACACTAATTGAATCACTGCAAAATTGGATGAATGTTTGTTGTCTGATGTAGAAGACAGACTCTATCTCTGTACTGTAATCAATGCAAAGGAGCTCATTAAAAAAAGTCTACATTCAGTTAGTGCCAACCACATCCCTTGAGTGTCCCAAAATTATTTGTTTGTTAACAAGTAAGCATTAAAGGTGCAGTCACTTCTGTTATATAGACAGTTGAACCTGGTTCAGAACCAGAGGTCAAAAATGTAAGCCACTAATAAAATTCAGTAGGGAAATCAGAGGAAGCTCTTTACTCAGAGAATGGGGAGAATGTGGATCTCCTACCACAAGAAGGGCTGAAATGGATGTATTTACAGGGATACATATAAGCATATAACAGAGACAGGAATAAAAAGATATGGTGATAGGGTGAGATGAAGAGGGGTGAATGAAGGCTCATGAAAATGGACAAAAACCAATAACGTTGATTAACCTGTTTCTATATCCAGTATGTTTGACTAACCTGTTTCGGTATTGCAAATAGCAAGTACTTAGAGTTATGAAACAGCGAGGAGCTGAATGTCTAACTTATTTCTTTTGTTTCAGTCTCAAAACAAATACTTTCAGACAAGATTTGGAGATGCCGGTGTTGGACTGGGGTGTACAAAGTTAAAAACCGCACAACGCCAGGTTATAGTCCAACAGGTTTAATTGGAAGCACTAGCTTTCGGAGCGATGCTCCTTCACAATTACCTGATGAAGGAGGGGTGCTCCGAAAGCTAGTGTGCTTCCAATTAAACCTGTTGGACTATAACCTGGTGTTGTGTGATTTTTAACTTTCAGACAATGCTGTGGAACCTTTTATGTCAAGTCTATATTGTTAGCTCTAAATTCCAGTGTATGTCACATCTCTGTTTTTCTACTTGCAATATATTAGAGTAGTCTGGTTTTGATAGCATGGAATTGTTGATGGTGGATCAGTGGCCCATTTTATATCTGTCTTGATTTTTATTTGCATTAAGGTTATTAAGAATAAAACGCAAGAGATACAATATGGATAATTGATCAGGATCTATTCCATTATTCAGAATTAAACTTTAACCCTAATTTCTACACTTAGGATTTAAAAAATCCTTGAACAACATTTAAACAGGACTAAACAAGATATAAATGCAGGAAGGATGTTCCCAATGACTGGGCAATCCAGAACCAGGAGTCGCAGTCTGAGAATACGGTGTACGCCATTTAGGATTGACATGAGGAGAAATGTCTTCACCCAGACAGTGGGGAGCATGTGGATATTTCTGCCACAGTAAGTGGTTGAGGCCAAAGCATTAAATGCTTTCAAGAAAGAAATATAGTTCTACGGGTAAAGGGATCAGACAGTGGATGTAGGTACCAAACTGGATGATCGACCATGATCATATTGAATGGCAGAGCAGGCTTGAAGGGCTGAATGGATTCTGGATCAGTGGTGCTGGAAGAGCACAGCAATTCAGGCATAAAGCTTTATTCCTGATGAAGGGCTTTTGCCCGAAACGTCGATTTTGCCTGTCTTCGGATGCTGCCTGAATTGCTGTGCTCTTCCAGCACCACTGATCCAGAATCTGGTTTCCAGCATCTGCAGTCATTGTTTTTACCTCGTTGAAGGGCTGAATGGCCTACTCCTACTACTTTTTAAATATTTTCATATAAAGTAGGGCTGGATTATTTCTTTATAGTGACAAAAAAAAGGATTATGCATGCATGGATCCATCTCACAATCAACATTTATGTCAAAATGAACTACAGGCTCAAGGTTGTGCAATTAGGAGCTATTTAAATGTAAGAATCAGCAGAACTATTGCTGCAGCTCCAACCATACATGCCAGACAGAATCAGCTAGTTAACCTGCCTTTTTCTTCATGATGCTGCTTGACAGAGGACTGAGATAATTCACTGCTTCTCTAACATAATGGCATGACGTTCACCTCAATAAGGATTTCAGGGGTCAGGATTCAATGGCATCTGTATCTCACAGCATCTTTTATGACCAGAGTGTGCCTAAGATCCTTCATAGCCAATGAAGCAACTTTGAAATGAAATCACTGTTGTAACAGTTAACTCAGCAACAAAAAATGTTCAGCAAGCTCCCACAAACAGTAATTTGATGATGACAAGATAATCTCAGATTAGTGATTTTGATTGAGGAATAAGTATTGGCCAGGGAGGACTCCCCTGCTCATTGTCAAAGTTGTGCTGTGGAATCTTTCATCGCTAGTGAGAAGACAGATGAGCCATCAGTTTAATGTTTCTTCTGAAAAGTGGCATCTCTGTCACTGCAACTCTCTCTCAGTACCCCACTGGGAGTGTCAGCCTGAGTTGTGTGTGCAAGAATCTGAAATAGGACTTCAAACTTCAGAAGGAGAGGCTCATTTAGAACATCCCACTCACTATTTCTCTCTGGGTTTATTTTACGTCAATACAACTTGATTGCATTATATTGACAAGGTCACCTGACTCTCAAGGTTTGAGCTAATCTGTAAACAAGAGGCTGAGGGTCTCCATTCCCCACTAATGCTGATAGACCTTCCAAGATTTTCAGCCACCTTTGAAGACTTCCAAAATCTTTAGCAGAGAGATGAAAACAGACAAGACGTTGGTGAGACTTGATAGGGTGAACATAGAGAGGATGTTTCCTTTTTTTGGAAAACCTAGAGCCAAGAATCATTGTTTACAAGTTAGGGTCATTCATTTAAGACAGATATGAGACAAAGTTGCATCTCAAAGAGGGTGGGGAGTCTTTCAAATTCTTTTCCTCAAAAGCCTTTGAATAGTTTTAAGACTAAGATTGTTAGATTTTGGATAAGCAAGATTCTCAGGGTCATGCGGAAATGTGGAGCAATCTAACCTTATTGAATGGTGCAACATGCTTAAGGGGCCAAATGGCCTGCTCTGATTCAGTTCATATATTGGTATGCAGCCTTTTGTTTTTATCATTGTGCAGGTGGATATTCACCCTACAGTACATGGTTGTAATGTGGTTAAGAAGTGGAACTACTATACCACTATCGTTTACATTTGGGCAACGGTCAAGCAAAATTGAATGTGACCTTGCTATTCCTACCCTGAGTGACCTGCAGGAGGGAAATGTGTGCCCTTGAGATTTCAATAGACTTCAGTTAATCCTTTCCAGATCCATTTTGGGGCTACGTCACTCGTCAATAATTAATAACTCTCTATGTGTCCCAAAAAAGTCCACGAAAAATCCGGTTATTGATATATCAGCCTGAATTTCAATTAGATTGATACCCTCTTGGTCAGGAATCCTTCTGCTCTCCCCTTCACCACCCCCAAGCAGCCTATCTCATCACCCTTCCCCTTGCCCTCCTACAACCCACTATTAGAGGAGGCAGTGATGTGGTGGTTTGTCATGGGAATAGCAATCCAGAACTCCATGCTGATGTTTTGTGACAAGGGTTTGAAGCAGGTGGTGAGATATGAAATCAACAATAATATATGGATTTCTTTTTCAAAGCTAGCTTAATGGTGACCAGTGCCATTATTTTTGCAAAAGCCCATCTGGTTCAGTGTTGTCCTTTTAGGGAAGGAAATCTGCCATTCTTACTCTGTCTGGCCTCCCCATGACGCCAGGCACACAGCAACATGACTGACTCTTAACTGGCCCTACCATGCCACTCAATCCAAGGGGCAATTTGGGACTGGCAATGAGTGTTGGCACAGCGAGCAACATGGCAAAAGTGAGGACTGCAGATGCTGGAAACCAGAGTTTATGTCAGAGTGGTGCTGAAAAAACACAGCAGGTCAGGCAGCATCCGAGGAGCAGGAAAATCGATGTTCGGGCAATAGCCCTCCATCAGGAATATTCCTCGATTCCTGATGAAAGGCTTTTGCCCGAAATGTAAATTTTCCTGCTCCTCGGATGCTGCCTGACCTGCTGTGCTTTTCCAGCACCACTCTGATCTAAACAGCCAGCAACACCCAGATCCTGTCAACAAATAATTTAAAAACCCATCCTCCTCCCCAACCCCAAATTAGGAGCTGTGAAGTCAAACATTTCACATTGACTCAAGTCTTGAATAGCCAATGCTTGACAACAAATGGGAACAGGTCAGAAAGAGAAACACCAATGTTTAGCCTAGAGCATCATTAGAAACTGCGTCAATCTGCAATGCAGTGGGACAAAAGGTGGATTATTTCGGAGACTATTTCTACTGCATTTACATAATTGCTCAGAATTGTACATTGCTGATGTTTCCAGTTCCAATGAGGTGATGTTTTTAATCCATGATGATTTATCTTCATGGAGAATGACTCCTCCATGAAGTGGAAGGGCTCCGGCGGCTCAGAGGTTAGCACTGCTGCCTCACAGCACCAGGGACCCAGGTGCAATTCCAGCCTCTGGCGACTGTCTGTGTGGAGTTTGCAATTCTCGCCATGTCTGCGTGGGTTTCTTCCCACAATCCAAAGATGTGCAGGCCAGGTGAATTAGCCATGCAAAGTTGCCCCAGGGTTAGGCGCATTAGTAAGGAATAAATAGGGGGAATGGGTCTGGGTGGGTCACTCTTTGGTGGGTCAGTGTGGATTTGTTGGGCCGAATGGCCTGTTTCCACACTGTAGGGAATCAAATCCTCCTTCTACTGTGTGCCATGCCATGAGCTGTGAATTTACTCACAGCTCACAGCTGCCCTCAGGTGGGTACTGACAGTACAGCAGCTTGCTACTGTATCCTGCTGTACCACTTTCAAGCAGGACTCTCAAATTCCAACACAAACCATCTGCATGGTATTAAAAGTGAAATACAACAGATGCTGAAAGTCTACGAAAGAGATTGAAGATGCTGAAAAGCAGGTTAGTCAGCATCTGTGAGAGGAAATGTTATTTCCTTTGGTTAAAGATTACTCCAAACCTGAAGAAGTAGATGAACATGCTTTTAGAATTGGGTTAAAGGCAATAGACAATAGGTGCAGGAGTAGGCCATTCTGCCCTTTGAGCCTGCACCACCATTCAATATGATCATGGCTGATCATCCTTAATAAGGCCTGTTCCTGCCTTATCGCCATAACCCTTGATTCCACAATCCTTGAGAGCTCTATCCAACTCTTTCTTAAATGAATCCAGAGACTGGGCCTCCACTGCCCTCTGGGGCAGAGCATTCCACACAGCCCTACTCTCTGGGTGAAGACATTTCTCCTCATCTCTGTCCTAAATGGTCAACCCCATATTTTTAAGCTGCGTCCTCTGGTTCGGCACTCACCCATCAGCGGAAACATGTTTCCTGCCTCCAAAGTGTCCAATTCTTTAATAATCTTATATGTCTCAATCAGATCCCCTCTCAGTCTTCTAAACTCAAGGGTATACAAGCCCAGTCACTCCAGTCTTACCCGCCATTCCAGGAATTGACCTCGTGAACCTACAATCACTTAGCTCTGTCTATCATTTGCTGTTTATACCATCTTGCATGCAAGTAGTTCTGTTTAGTGGCTTCACCAGGTTGACACCTCATTTTTAGCTATGCCTGGTGCTGCTCCTGGCATGCACTCCTAAGTCTCCATTGAACCAGGGTTGATCCCCTGGCTTGATGCTAATTGTTGAGTGGGGGATATGTCAGGCCATGAGGTTACAGACTGTGCTGGAGGACAATTCTGCTACTGTTGATGGCCCACAGCGCCTCATGGATGCCCAGTCTTGAGTTGCTAGATTGTTTCCAAGTCTGTCCCATTTAGCACGGTGATAGAGCCATAAAACATGATGGAGGGTATTCTCAATGTGAAGGTGGGAATTTGTCTTCACAAGGACTGTGCGGTGCTCATTTTTTACCGATACCATTATGGACAGATGTTCTACAGCTGGCAGATTATTAAGGATGAGGTCAAATATGTTTTTTCCTCTTGTTGCTTCCCTCACCACCACTGCAGACCAACTCTAGCAGTTATACCCTTTGCAACCTGACCAGCTCGATCAGTAGTGCTGTTGCTGAGCCACTCTTGGTGGTGGTGATTGAAACGTCCATCGAGAGTACATTTTGCACCTTTTCCACCCTCAATGCTTCCTCCGAGTGTTGTTCAACATGGTGGAGTACTGATGCATCAGCTGATGGAGGACGGTACATGGTAACCAGTAAGAGGTTTCCTTGCCCATGATTAACCTGAAGCCATGAAACTTCCAAGGGGGCCGGAGTCAATGTCAAGGACTCCCAGGGCAACTCCCTCCCAACTGTATCCCACCGTGCCGCTACCTCTGCTGGGTTGTCCTGCTGGTGGGACAGAACATATTCAGGAATGTAATGGCGATGGTATCTGAAGTGTTATCTGTGAGGTCTTCATAGACCGAATGATGGATCCACGATGTTGATGGGTTATAGATAGCACGTTTAGTGAAATGGCCATACCACAGATGAGGATTGCTGAGGGAGAAAGGGAATGGGTGACCAAAAGGCAGAGACAGAGCAGGAAGGCAGTGCAGATGTGCCCTGTGGTTATCTCCCTCCAAAACAGGTTTAGCATTTTGGATACGGTGAAGGGAGATGGCTCACCACGGGAAGGCAACAATAGCCAGGTTCATGGCACCGTGGCAGGCTCTGCTGTTCAAAAGGACGGGAATAAGAGTGGAAGGGCTAGAGTCATAGGGGATTCAATTGTAAGGGGAGTAG
>NC_057744.1:2136772-2168366 GCF_004010195.1 Chiloscyllium plagiosum | reverse complement strand
CATTATACACAGAAATATCCGCCATTGTTCCTCCACTGTCATCCCTGCTAAGATATTGCACCATTGTACTTTGGCCAGCTTCTCCCTCATAGCTCCATAGTTCCCTGTATTCAACAGAAGTACTGTCACTTCCGACTGTACCCTCTCCCTCTCAAATTGTAGATTGAAGCTTAATGTATTATGGTCAATACCTCCCAATGGCTCCATCACTTCGAGGTCCCTGACCAATTCTGGTTCGTTGCACAATACCAGATCCAGAATTGCCTTCTCCCTGGTCAGCTCCAGCACCAGCTGTCCTAAGAATCCATCTCTGAGGCATTCCACAAAGTCTCTTTCTTGAGGTCCAATACCATCCTGATTCTCCCAGTCTACCTGCATGTTGAAATCCCCCATAACAACTGTAGTAACATCTTTGCGATAGGCCAATTTCAGCTCCTGATTTAACTTACATCCGACATTCAGACTATGTTTGGGGACCTGTAGCTAACTCCCAAGAGGGTCTTTTTACCCTTAGTATTTCTCAGCTCTATCCACACTGACGCTACATCCCCTGATTCTAGGTCTCCCCGCACAAGGGACTGAATATCATCCCTTACCAACATGGCCACCCCACCCCCTCTGCCCGTCAGTCTGCCCTTACGATAACATGTGTAGCCTTGAATATTCATTTCCCAGGCCCTGTCCACTTGAAGCCACATCTCAGTTATCCCCACAATATCGTATCTGCCAATTTCCAAAAGAGCCTCAAGCTCATCCATCTTATTTCTAATACTTCATGCATTCATGTATAGTATTTTTAATTTGTTACTGCCCTCACCCTTCCCATCAACTCCTATTTCACTCAACCTTACAGCATGATCCCTTTCTGAGTTTTCTGCCTCATTAATACAGTTGTCTTTCTTGACTTCCCTTGTTCTAACTTTCCCTCCAATTTCCTTCTTAAACATCCAGTTTGTCTCCTCCCCCCCCGCTACTTCGTTTAAACATAGCTGTGTTGCAGTAGCAAACCTGCCTGCCAGAATGCTGGTCCCTAACTTATTAAGGTGCAAACCGTCTCTCGTGTAGAATTTATGCTTACCACAAAACATACCCCAGTGATCCAAGAATTTAAATCCTTGCTTCCTGCACCAGTTCCCCAGCCACACGTTCAAGTCCATTATCTCCCTGTTTCTGGCCTCACCAGCCCGAGGAACTGGAAGCAAACCGTAGATAACCACCTTGGACGTCCTGCTTTTCAGCCTTCTTCCTAGCTCTCCGAAGGCCCGCTTCTTCCTCCTCTTCTTCCCGACATCATTTGCGCCGACATGTACCACCACCTCTGGCTCTTCACCTTCGTCCTTGAGGATTTCCTGCACTCTGTCTGTGATGTCTTTAACCCTGGCACCAGGAAGGCAACTCACCATTCTTAAGTTTTGTCTGCTGTCACAAAACCCCCGGTCAGTTCCTCTCACTCTGGAGTCCCCTATTACCACAGCTCTATGCGATGTACGACTCTTCCGCTCTGTCTCCATGCCAACGTTTGATTGACAGACCTGGCCGCCTCGCGGACTGGCAGTGTCATCTGTCTCTACTGTTTCCAAAAGATTCAACTTGTTCCTGACAGGTACTTACCCCAGGGTCTCTTGCACCTGTCTCCTCTCTGCCTTCCTCATCGTCTGCTCTCTTCTGCTCTCTTCTGGTATGATTGGTGTAATAACCTCGCTAAAGATCTTGTCCAGAAAATCTCGTTCTCTCGGATGAGCCTAAGGTCCTCGAGTTCTTTCATCAGTGCTGCAATATGCTCTGTCAGTAGCTGAACGTGCACACACTTTCCACACTTATACGAGCCAGACACACCAGAGTCGTTGACCTCCCACATCAAGCATGTAGCACACTGAACCAGCTTGGCAGTCATGTCTTCACCCTCTCAACTGTGGCGTAATCACTTCACTCAACCTCCTTGTCAAAAACTCCTGAGCTAAAGGCAGGGACACAAATCATATCCAGATGGAGATACAACGCCAGACAAAAATAGTGAGTGGGATGGTGTAAAGTTCTGATTCAGCAGGTTGTGCAGTTAAGTTTAATGACCTGGAGTTGACCAGGATGGGACTGACATTACTGAAATGAAACAAAGAACTGCAGATCTGACTTGTCTGACTTATATTGGCAGTCTCAGTGAGATCGGGAGTTAAGGAGTGATTGCTAGAAAAAGCAAGTGACTTAGAGTGATGCACATCTTTCAACAGTTACTGGAGATCTGAAACAAAAAACAGAAAGTGCTAGAGAAACTCAACAGATTTGTGGAGAGAAAACACAGTTACATTTTTAGTTCACTCTGAAGGGGGGTCACTGGACTCAAAATGTTAACTCTGTTTTTTCTCCACTGATACTGCCAAACCTGCTGAGTTTCTCCAGCACTTTCTGTTTTCTGTGTTTGTGACTATTACTTAGTTATACAGGTTGCATTTGCACCTGTGGAGGGTTTGTGCTGCAAACTGTCTCAACTTAATCAGCTTAGAGTAATAGAGATGTACAGGACGGAAACAGACCCTTCGGTCCACTAGTCCATGCCGACCAGATATCCCAACCCAATCTAGTCCCACCTGCCAGCACCGGCCCCATATCCCTCCAAACCCTACCTATTCATACACCCATCCAGATGTCTTTTAAATGTTGTAATTGTAACAGCTTCCACCACTTCCTCTGGCAGCTCATTCTATACACGTACCACCATCTGCGTGAAAAGGTTGCCTCTTAAGTCGCTTTTATCTTTTCCCTCTCACCCTCAACCTATGCCCTCTAGTTCTGGACTCCGCCACCCCAGGTAGAAGACTTTGTCTATTTATCCTATTCATGCCCCTCATGATTTTATAAACCTCTCACCCCTCAGCCTCCAACGCTCCAGGGAAAACAGCCCTAGCCTATTCAATCTCTCCCTATAGCTCAAATCCTCCAACTGTGGCAACATTCTTGCAAATCTTTTCTGAACTCTTTCAGATTTCACAACAGCCTTCCGATAGGAAGGAGACCAGAATTTCACTCAATATTCCAAAAGTGGCCTAACCAATGTCCTGTACAGTCGCAACATGACCTCCCAACTCCTGTACTCAGTAGTTGAAATAAAATGAAAATTTTTTAAAAATCCATTTGAAATATTCCCTTCCTCCCAATCTATTGTTTCTCTTGTTGTTGTTTCTGTGCACACTGTGATCCTCTGGTTGTTGTCCACTGCACATGAGTGCTGTTATTCGGTTGGACTTAGCTTCCCACTGTTGGGAATGAGTATGGTGATGACAAAACATCTGAAAATGAACCTTCCAGCTCAGTGAGCAATCCTACATCCTTTGCTTCCCACTGATCTGATAACACCCCTTAGTTCTGAACAAACATCTTTCTCTAGTGCGCACCACGGCTGGTTAATCAAGAGCAAAATAAAGTGGATTTTTCTTTATATTCACCTGTGGGACCGTAAATCTGAAACATGAACAGGAAATGCTGGAAGTATTCAGCACGGGAAGCAGCACCTGTAGAGAGAGGAAAAACACTTAATATTTTAGATCGATTGCTTTCATCAGAACAAGTTAAACAAATCAGGCTCCCCTTCCCCAAATTTCACTCATCAAATCTTACTGCTGTCTCGAGAGTTGGTTAATCTCTCCATCTGTTAGCAACCTGTTATTTGTTCAATCCTCTTTGTTTAAATGAGTACCACAGGTTAACCCTGTAAGGTATGAATCTTGCTCTAATTCAGTGTGAGAACAGCAGAGGCAAAATGAATAACCCAGAACTTGTTCATGTTACAGTGACCTCTTGTGTTTAGAATTCCAGCTGTATCATTCAGAGTATCAGGTCTAATTACACAGACAGTACCACTAATTTCAAATGAATACAGTTGATCTATAAAGAATGACAAGTTGTATGACTTGTACTGGTAGTGTCACATGAGATCAGGGGTTGTGGAGTGATTGCTGGAAAAAGCGAATGACTTGGAGTGATGCACATCTTTCAACAGTTTCTTAAAATACAGTGGAATATTTTAAAGTAGTGTTTGTTACAAATCAGAAGTGACAGTTGTTACACAGCAATATCCCTTGAACCACAAACATGTTGGCTTAGAAAAAGTAAAAAACATTGAAGCTCATTTCTGGAGGGATAGAATTAAAAAGCAGAGAAATTATGTAAAACTTGCATAGCACTGTGGATGGACCCCAATTAGAGCACTGTGAACAGTTCTGAATTCCAAATTATAAAAATGACACAAAAGCCACTGGAGATGGTGCAAATAAAAAGCTATTAAAGATGATACCAAGACTAAAAGATTATAACAAGTAGTAATGAGTGAACTGGTTGGGACTCTTCTCTAGTAAAGAGAAGATAAGGTGTGGCCTAATAGATATCTTTAACATTATGAATGTGTTTAATAAGGCAGACATAGAGCAGATGTTTTCACTCAAGAGATGAGACCAAAATGCACTCATGAGTCCTCTTGTGGTGCAGTAATAGTATCCCTACCCCTGGACCAAAGACCTGGGTTCAAGTCTCACTGCTCCAGAAGTATGTAATAACATCTTAGAATAGACCGATGAGAAAAATATGTTAAATAAAAAAAAAGCGAGTATCCTAGGGATCTTCTTATGGCACTGTCGTAATATCCCTGCCCCAGACCAGGAGGCCTGGGTTCAAGTCCCACCTACTCCACAAGTATGTAATAACATTTCTGTACAGGTTGGTTAGGGAAATTGACTAATACAAAATAAAACGAGGATTCTCCCCTTCCAGCTTCATTTTTTATTTAACCCCCTCCCCATCTCCCTCACCATTCATGGTCTGCATTGCCCTTAATGTAAATTAATCAAATAGAAAATATGGAAATTCAGGAGAAACCTCTTTTTCCAGAGAGTGGTGAAAGAACTTGGAACTATACAGTGTGATTGAGAGAAGCAACAGAGATACATTTAGGAATAGGTGTTGATCATTTGCCCCTCTATCATTCAATAAGTTTATGATTGATCGGGTTGGTGGTCTCAGCTTCTCTTCCTTGTCTGCCCCCATCCCCTTGACTCCCTGGTCTGTCAGAAATCTATTTAACTTAGCCTTGAATTCAATTTACGACCCAGCCTACACTACTTTCTGGGTGAGAGAATTCCACATCCTAATGTCTTTTTTGAGAGAAAACTGTAGTGATGGGATTGAGGTCAGCCAGGTGCACCTCATAGAGTATGAGCTCCCTGATTGGGGCTGTTAATCTGGTCCAATCAGAGAGCTCATATTCTATGAGATTCACCTGACCTTACCTCGTTACAATCACTACAAAAACATTTCTCCTCATCTCTGTCTTAAAACAGAAGCAACTATAACCCCTTTGTTTTTAATTTCCAACTAGAGGAAAGAGGGTACTGGTATGGATTTAAAGAGGAAGGTAGATAAACATGTGAGGGAGAAAGGAATTGAAAGATATGTGATAGAGTGAGATTAATTAAAGTGAGGGGAAAATATGAGGAGTGTAAACATTGAGTTAGACCAATTGAGGTGAATGGTCTTTTTCTCCATTTTAGATCCAATGTAAATTATTAGAAAAGAGATATCAGAAAATATGATTCCTATTTTGTTGACATTCAAAAATATTAGCTAACTGGCTGATTTAGTAGCAAAATGGGAGCTGGTTAGGTATGAATATTCTGCCTACAGTTAATGACCACTAATTCTCAGTCAAATTCTGACAGCAACTTTTTTTGTGTGCATTTATTTCACAGACTTTGATCAGCTGAGAAGTTTGCATTAACTGTATCTGGCAGGTCTTAGTGCAAGTGATGGTGCTTTATAATCCAGCCAATGGTTGATCTGTACTTGAGACTGTGCAGCGAATCAGGTTAAAGTATACAGACAATCCAGGATAGACCACATTCAGGAACTGTTCACCGCCCCACTGTAGGTTGACATTCCATCCTCCAATGTTAATACTGTTATTTTTCATTCAACAGGATGCAATATCTCAATTGTGCAGGATGTGGGCAAAGAGCCACATTGAACAGTATTAAGAGAGTAATGATGTGAATTACCTGGAGCATTAGTGAGAAAGCAGTGTGTGAGCTATAGGGGGATATACCACTGTAGAATATCTACAGAAAGGGCACTGCTCTTAGATAACACAAATGCATGATGGAAAAATAGTATGACTGTATATAAACTCTCCAAAAGCTAGAGTAGAACACCTTGAGGTTTAGAGGGATATGGGCCAAACACAGGCAAATGGGACTAGTTTAGTTTGGGAAACCTGGTCAGCATGGATAAGTTGGACCAAAGTGTCTGTTTCTGTGCAGTATGACTCAATGACTCGACTGTGCAGCATCAGTGGAATGGATGGAGCTAATGTAACATGAATAATAACCCCTTCAGAATGATTACCTTGTACAACAGACTGCATAGGCCCTCCTTGCAATAGAGGGCATGTAGTTCAAAAATAAGAGGACTTGCTTTGAAGGAGATGAGGAGGAATTTTATTCTGAGTATTGGTGGGCTCTAGAATTCTCTTCTGCATAGATAATGGAGACTGGTTCTTTAAATCTTCAAAGCCAAGTTAAATAGATTTTTGACAGATCAGGGAGTCAAAACTACGGGGCAAGAGCAGACAGGAAAGTGGAGATGCCATGAGCTGATTAAATGTTCCAATGTTCTTTCGATCCACAATTTTTTAAATAAAATGTATTTAGATTAAGATATCAGGTTGTTTAAAAGACAGCACAAGCAAAACAAATCCTAACAAAAAAAGCCTCATAAAACTGCTACACTCACAACACTGCATTATATGTGTCCCTTTAAGCTACATTAATAATTGGATTGGATATAGAGGGCATAATATCAAAGTCCGTAGAAGATTCAAAACTCAGATATGAAATAAACAATAAAGTAGATAATTGCAGACTTCACGAGGACTTAGATGGCTGATGAAATGGACAAATGTGGTGAATTAAATTTTACACCTAGAATGTGAGGTGATACATTTTAGTAAGAAGAATGAGTGACAACATAAACTACAGTTTTAAAAGATATCGGGCAGGAAAGGCACTTGGGAAATATATATATATACATAAATCTTTAAAATTTGCCAGAACAAGTTAGAGAGGCTATTCGGGAAAATAGCATATGGAATCCTTGTTTTATTAGGATCATAAGATGTAGGAGTACAATTAGGCCATTTGGCCCATTGGATCTGCTGTGCCATTCGATCATGGCTGATATTTTCCTCAATCTTTGGATGAATAGCACATACAAGCAATGAGGTTATGGTAAAACTCTTAAAAACATTTGTTAGGCCTCAGTTGGAGTACTAATTTCAGTATTGGGCTTCAGGGATGTTGTGATGGTCATGGATAGGATGCAGAGGAGATTACTTTATTTTTTTTATATTCAGAAGTGCTATCACACACAATCAGATGGGTTTTTTTCTACCACCAAGTCATCTGTGGCAATTCTCACCCATTAACCACTACTATTAAACAACCTGTATTTCCAATTGTTCCAATTTAATTCTAAAACCCATTAACAGCAATGCAATATAGGGGAGGCCATGCCGGGTCATATTTTCACTGGATTGTTAAACCAGAGACCCAGGCAATCTTCTGGGGACCTGGTTTTGAATCTCACCATGGCAGATAGTGGAATTTGAATTCAATAAAAATCTGAAGAGTCAAATGATGACTGTGAAACCAGTGTCAATTATCAGAAAAAAAAAACCCATCTAGTTCACTAATGTCCTTTAGGGAAAGAAATCTGCCATACTTACCTGCTCTAGCCTTCATGTGACTCTAACCCATAGCAATGTGGTTAACTCTTAACTAGCCTGTGGCCAGTTAGGGATTGGCAATAAATGCTGGCCTTGCCAGCAATGCCCTTATCCCATGAATGAATTTTTAAAAACCCACCAAAGGTGAGACAGAGGTAGAGAGAGAGAGGACTAAATCAGAATGGAGTTGGAGGAGGAAATAAGGCATTCTATCCTCTGTGATGCCCACCTTTTGGAGGAGGTTTACTGTAGGTGATGGACTTCAGTGAAATTGGAGAGACTGGAGAAATTGGGATTGGCTACCAGATAGCAAGATTGAAAGAGGGAAAAGAGAAGATTTGACGGAGGTGTTCAAAATCATGAATGGTTTGAATCAAGTCAAGAAGGAGAAACGTTTTTCAAGAGTAGAAGGTTGCGAACCACATCTCACAGATTTAACATAATTGACAAAATAACCAGACGTGACATGAGGAAACTTGTGTTTTTAAAAAAAGGAACAAAGAAAATTTACAGCCCAAGAACAGGCCCTTTGGCTCGCTAAGCCTGAGCCGATCAAAAGGTACTGTCTAAACCTGTCAGTCAATTCCTAAGCATCTGTATCCCTCTGCTCCCTACCTACTCATGCATCTGTCCAGATGCATCTTAAATGGATCTATGGGCCTGCCTCTACCACCTCTGCTGGCAACGGGTTCCAAATGCCCACTACCCTCTGTGTAAACTACTTGCCGCATGTATCCCCCTTAAACTTTCCACCTCTCACCTTGAAAGCATGACCTCTCATTATTGAATCCTTCACCCTGGGGAAAAAGCTTGTCTCTATCCACCCTGTCTATACCCTTCATGATTTTGTAAACCTCAATCAGGTCCCCCCTCAATCTCCTTTTTTCTAATGAAAATAAACCTAACCTACTCAACCTCTCTTCATAGCTAGCACCTTCCATACCAGGCAACATTCTCATAAACCTTCTCTGCACCTTCTCCAAAGCGTCCACATCCTTTTGGTAATGTGGTGACCAGAACTGTACACAGTATTCTAAATGTGGCCGAACCAATGTCTTGTACAACTTTAACATGACTTGCCAGCTGTTATACTCAATACCCCGTCCAATGAAGGCAAGCATATTATATGCCTTCTTGACCACTCTATCCACCTGTGCAGCAACTTTCAGGGTACAATGGACCTGCACTCCCAGATCTCTCTGCCCATCAACTTTTCCCAAAGCTCTTCCATTCATTGTATAATTCGCTCTAGAATTAGTCTTGCCTAAATGCATCACCTCACATTTGTCTGGATTGAAAGCCATCTGCCATTTCTCCACCCAACTCTCCAGTCTATCTATATTCTCCTGTATTCTCTGACAGTCCACTATGCTTTCTGCTACTCCACCAATCTTTGTGTCATCTGCAAACTTGCTGATCATACCAACAGTGCTGTCTTCCAGATCATTTATGTATATTACAAACAACAGTGGTCCCAATACTGACCCCATTTCGAGAAATTCCCTTTAACTACTACTCTGTCTTCTGTTGCTCAACCAGTTCTTTATCCACCTAGCTAGAACACCCTGCACACCATGTGACTTCACTTTCTCCATTAGTCTACAATGGGGAATCTTATCAAACACCTTACTAAAGTCCATGTATATGACATCAACAGCCCTTCCTTCATCTAACAACTTGGTCACTTCCTCAAAGTACTCTTAAGTTGGTAAGGCACTATCTCTCCCACACAAAACCATGTTGTCTATCACTGATAGGATCTATTTATATTTAGAAAAGAATGAGCTTATCTCTCAGTACCCTCTCCAGCAACTTCCCCACCACTGACGTCAGGCTCACTGGTCTGTAGTTACCCGCAATATCCCTACTACCCTTCTTGTATAGGGGGAACAACGTGAACAACCTTCCAGTCCTCCGGTACCTCACCTGTGTTTAAGGATGCCACAAAGATATCTATCAGGGCCCCAGCTATTTTCTCTCTCGTCTCCCTCAGCAACCTGGGATAGATCCCATCCGGTCCTGGGGATTTGTCCACCTTAGTAACATCTAGCATACCCAACACATCTTCCCTACTTATGCCAACGTGATCCAGACTAATCAAACTTCTATCTCTAACCTCAAGATTCAACATGTTCCTCTCCTCAGTGAACACTGATGCAAAGTAATCATTTAGAATCTCACCCATTCTCTCAGGTTTGGCACACAGATTTCCTTATTATCTTTTATACAGTAAGTTAGTGTGATTTATAATATGCTGTATGAAGGGGTTGTGGAAAAAGATTCAATTAGTAACTTTCATAAAGAAAACATACTCGAAGTGGAAAAAAATGAAAGAATGATGGGTGAACGATGTGGACTATGGTGAGATGCATGGCAGAATAGGTCCTACGTAAGGTGTGATGATGGTGCTCCTTTAACAAGGTTATTCTGTCCTTGGTATTTTTTTCACAGGGGTCGTAAAGACAGAGGTTTCGATAGGTCTGGAAATATCTACCTGAAAAGCTTTTCAGTGTTTTTTAAAAACACTTGTACAATGAAAGGGGTATGGCCATTTCTCCCAGTTCAAGGTTTGGTTTGGTTTGGTTTTAGCAAGCTGTTTTGTTTGTGGCTGCTGGTCAAGTCTTAGCTGGGAACCCAGGGAAGCTGCTGGGGCCCAAAGAAGGAGTTCCATACTGATACTCACTCTCTCTCTCTCTCTCTCTCTGACTTCTCTCCTGTGCTTGATTTTTACCTTTTTTTGCCAAGGGGGTGTTTATGAGGATGATGCAAGTATTTGGTACAGCATCGTGAAGTTGCAATAGAGTTGATTGGGTTTTCAGATAGGTTGTTATTCTATTTGGTTCTCTTTTGTTTGTGTTTCATTCAGTAGTCTGTAAATAAATTCTGTTTTGTTTAGTACTGAGTAGTTGGGCCAGCTACATCACTCCTGGAATGTTCACTTTAAAACAACGGGAAAAGTTAGGATCTGGGCTTGCTTCTTGAAATGTTTTGAGGGGGTTTGGCCTGGTCCATAACAGAGGCCCAGATTGATTTTGGGAGCACTTTGTTCTATATTTTCTGTTTTTGACAAGCAGCATGGTAAGTTTCTCACTAGGCAGTGGTGAAGTGCCAATTAAGGGAGGACTTATTATTTGTTATTTGCTTTATTAACTTACATAATTAATATTCAGCTTTCTATCTTACCAACTATGCCAAACAATCTTTTTTTTATTCAATCATTGGACGACAGCATTACTGGCTGAATAGCTGGCATGAAAAGCTAAATGACCTGCTTCTATGCAGTTATTGCACATAATTTAAATGTGTATGATAAAATAATGATTTTTTTTCACCTTAGAATATTCAAATAACTTCAGAGACCTTAAAATAAAACCTATGGGAGCCAGTCACTCAGATCCATGGAAGTTATATTCATAATTTTACTGTTGGTCAAGGTTTGAAGTTCAAAGCTGGCATATCATCCATAAATACTTAGGAAGTATAACTCTATACTGCAAAGGTTAGAGGAGGTGTTATTAAACTATATATTGTAAGGTTAGAGGAGGTGTTGAGTGTTTGAATCTCTTATGATATATGTTTAAAAACGTATTAGCATTTCAAATCATTGACTTTACAATATTGTGTTCATGATTGTTCCTTTTAATCACAATTTATTCAGATCACCAGTTTCATAGAAGCAGAGTGTTTAAGAGTTGAGTTTTTCAGGGAAAGTTGTTCAGATGAAGGACCTCTGGTAATCCAGCAGGAATATTTCACTTTAATGACACCTTGAGACTAAATTCTGATTATTCAAAGATTCATCTGATTCATCTGAAGAAGCAGTTCTATTGTCATTCTATTTTAGGAAGCTGAATCCTGAAATTTTTGGTGTGGTTGCTGTTGTATAGTAAGTGCAATAATCAATTTGTGCGCAGCAAATGACAAAGTAATGATGTCTATTTATTTGTTTTTTTAGGATGTTGTTTGAGGAATAAATATTGCTCATGACACTAGAGAAAAACTCCCCTATTCTTCTTTGAAATTGCATTAGAGAATTTATATCAACATAAAGAGCAAATGTGATCTAGGTATCTGGAGTGATTGGAACAAGGTTGGACAGGCAGATCTCATTCTGGCTTACAGAGATACCGGGTAAACAGGAATCACGTGGATTCTTCTCATTCTTGGGTCTGGCTCTGGGCAAGCTGGTCAGACTCCATGTCCTGTACATGTGAGAATAAAGGGTGACTTGGTGGCAGGATACTGGTCTCCCTGGTGCTATTTCAGTATCAAAGTGAAAAGTGGCACTTCTAACATGGCAGCTCAAAGCAAATTGTTAAAATGGAGCTACATTGACTCAGCATAGCAAAGAATAATGACACAGCATTCAGTTCACAGGAAAGTTTGCCCACAATTGAGGAGTGCTATGTTGGTGCCATAAGAAAGTGGCCTATATCTCGTTTCCATTCCAAAAAGCACTGTATCCAATGTCTATGTCCACTCATTCAAAAGGTTTAGCTCAATTTGATGGCAAAGGGAAACAGCAGTAAAGAACATGGGTTTATTTCTCTGGGTAGGAATTAGTTACGTAGGAATGGAAAAGCTCTCATCTAACTACTATTTAGTTAGATGAGAGCTGATCTTTGAACCATCAACATGCCTTTAGCATAGTAACTCCTAAGGTGCTCCTTGGGTGTATTATCAAACACAATTTGACACCATGCTACATAAGGAGTTAGTAGGACAATTGAGCAATGTCTTGACCAAAGGGGGAGAAAACAAGGAATGTCTTAAAGGGAGAGATGTGTGATTTTGGAAGCATATTCCAGAGCTGGTGGCCTAAGCAGCTGACAGTCAACAATGGTGAAACAATTAAAATTAGGGATGTACATGAGGTCAGCATTGGAGAAGTACTATCTTGGAGGGTTTGATCAAGCTGGGAGGTTTATGAATAGGAGGATTAGAATTTTAAAATTGACATGCTGTCAGTTTGCAAGCCTGACATGCAACAGCAAACAGATGAGTGAGAACAGGACTTGATGCAGGTCTTGGATAAGATAGAAGGTGGGAGGTCAAAAGGAGACTGAAGTATTAAAAAAGCATTATCAATTATCCACCTTGGGGCTATGACCCTTCAGTGTCAGATATTATCAGGCACTTGACTTTGCTGTGACAATGTCTTTTTTTTTGCATTTTTTTAAATTGCGTTCAACTTACATTAGTGGTACTCTAAGATAAAACTTTTACACGTAATAACTTGCAATGCCTTCCTTCATTAATCTCAGCCTCTGCAAGAAGCTGTGCAATTTCACTCTACTCTGACTTGCTGCGAGCAATAAGCTCATGGTTCAGTAATTTTATCTTGACTGGATACTGGACTCGATAAATCATTTGCTCTCACAGAAATCCTCCCATTCGCACTGGTGAAAATTACCAACCTCACAGCTGCTGATAAATACGCAGAAAGCCAGTTAATGAAACAGAACAATTTCTGCAAAGCTACAAAACCTTTGTACAATAGACACTGTTGCTTTATCTCCATTGATTCGCTTTCCTTTCTCTTGCCTCTTCATGTCACGCTGTCTGCACTGTGCATTCCAATAAAAAGAACAATAGTGTTGCTAAATCTGTATTTTCACTTCAGATGACAGCCCACTTAAATTATACTAATAAGTACCATAAAAGCCTATCAGTAGATGGCAAAGATTAAAGGGTGTGAAGCATAGTATAAGAAAGCAAAGACAGGTTACTGGACCAGTACTACAGAGACATGCTGCAGGATGACACAGCTTAGGACCTGAATAGTAAAAGGCTCATATCTTTTAGGAAGGATAAGAAGCTTGGAAAATGTGGAGGAGTAACTCTGTTAATCAATGATGGTATTTAGTACAATGGAGAGGGATAACTTATGTTTAGGAAACCAGTATATAGAAGCAGTTTGATTAGAGATAAGAAATTGTAGAAGAAGACATCATTTGTATTAGGAATGAAAAAAAACCCTATCAGTAACGACATGGTGGTTTGCAATCTAAAGAAAGAAGTAATGGGAGCCTGTCATAAAGGTACTGCAATAATCACAAGAAATTTTAATTTACATATAAATTGGAAAAATCAGAAATGAATATACAAATTTGGAGTAGAAGTAGTCTATTTGGCACCTCACGCCTACTCAGCCATTTGTTAAGATCATGAAATATCTAATGTGTTTCAAATTTCACATTTTAATTTAACCCCAATAACCTTTGATTCCCCTGCCGAACAAGAATCTATCTAACTCTGCCTGAAAAACTATTAGGTGACTACCTTTTTTAAATTCGTTCATGGGACTTGTTGATTGAGCAAACATTTTTTGCCGATTCCTAATTGCCCTTGAGAAGGTGGCAGTGAACTGCTTTCTTGAACCACTGCAGTCCATTTATTGTAGTACACTCACAATCTTAAAGGAGTTCTAGGATGTTTACCCAGTTACACTGAAGGAATGGTGGTATCTGTTTCCGTGCACATGCAGTATGACTCTATGACCAGTAAATATAGACCTAACTGATCCAGTTTCTCTTCATACATTAATCTTGCCATTCCAGTCCGGTAAACCTTCCTGCAGATACTGTAATGGAGAGATATATCTGAGGCAGGCAGGTTAGTGATGATGAGGTCAGGTATATTTTTCCCTCTTTTTGGCTTCCTTACCACATGCTGCAGACCCAGACTAGCAGCTTTGTTTTTTAGGACTCATCTAACTCAGTAAGTAGAGGTTCTGCTGAGCCACTGTTGGTGAAGGACGTTGAAAGCCACCACTCAAGAGTACACTCTGTGTCCTTGTCACCCTCAGTGTTCTTATGGCTTTCTGTGGCAAAGCGTTTCAAGTCACACAAGGAAAAAAAGTAGAGAGAAAACATTCTTATCAAAACTGTTCTAAAAAGGCAACCCTAATTTTAAAACAATACCACCTAGTTCTGGACTCATCCTCAAGTGGAAACATCATTACCAAATTCTCCTTGTCAAGACTGTTCAGGGTCTTGTATATTTCAATCAGGTCCACCCTTCTTGCTTCTAAACTTCAGTGAAAACAAATTCAATCTGTCTAACCTTTCCTCATTTGTTAAGGCAAAGTCGTGTTTCAGAAATTTGATCGCGATATTTGAGAAGGTAACCAGGAGTGTTGATAAGGGTATTGCATTTGATATGCCTATATGGGCTTTAACAAGCCTCATGGCTGACTGGTCAAGAAAGTAAGAGTCCATGGAATCAAAGGCAAAGGGGGGAGGGGGTTGTTGGATTTTAAACTGGCTGAGAAAAGGAAACTGTGATGGTAGATGGATGTTTCTGTGACTGGAACTCTGTTTTGGATGAGGTTCTGCAGAGCTCAGTGTTGGGACCCTTGCTGTTGTCGTGTACATTTAATAATTATTTGCATTTAAATATTGGGATAATGATCATGATAATCGATAGGTTGGGAGGATAGCCATGAACTACAAGAGCAAATCAACAGACTGATCAGCTAGGAAAAGTGAAGTAATCCACTTGGAAAAGGCTAACAAGGCAAAGGATGAAACTGTGAATGGCAGGACGCTGGAAAGTACTGAAGATCAGAGGGATCTTGGTTTGCATATACACATATCATTGAAGGTATAAGGGCAGGTAGATAAGGTTGTTAAGACAGCATATGGGATACTTGTCTTTTTTAGCCAAGGCATAGAAAACAACAGCAAGGAGGTTATGCTGGAACTGTATGAAATGCTGGTTATGCTACAACAAGAGTACTGTGTGCAGTTCTGTGTCTTCATATTATAGAAAGGATGCAAAAGAAATTCCCCCGATGCTCCCTGTACAGAAGATTTTGAGATGTGGAAAGATTGGACAGGCAGTGAAGTCGAGAGTGTAGACAGAGGTGTAGAAGATTATGAAAGGCATAAGTAGGGTGGATATGGAGCCACTTTTACCATCAGTAAAAGGGTTAATAACTAGGAGGTACAGATTTAAGCTAAGGTTTAGAAGGCAAATTGAAGAGTTGAAGAGAATATTTTTTCACCTAGAGGGTATTGGGAATTTCAAACTCACCGAGTGGTTGAGTCAGAAACTCTTGTAACATTTAAGCAGTTTTTAGAGATCACTTATCTCCAGAGCTATGGACCGAGAGCTGAAAACAGGATTAGTGTAATCAGATCTTTGCTGTCCGATGCAGACATGATGGGTTAAATGACCTAGTTCCATAATTCTCTGAATCAAACCCACTCATTCCAGGTATCAGCCTAGTAAATCTCTTCTAACCACCTCTAGCACATGTACACCCTTCCTTAAATAAGGAAACCAAAACTGCACACAACATTTGGGATGTAGTCATGTCAATACCCTGCATAACTTAAGCCTAACACGTTTATTTTTATACTTAATTAATCTCGTAATAAAGGATAGCATTCAATTAGCTGTCTTAATTATTTTTTTGCTTTACCATCATACTAACTCTTTGTGATTCTTGCATTGGAACATTTTGCTCCCTCTCTATCTCAGAATTCTGCACTTGTTTTCCATTTTAAGTGATTTTAAAAAAATTCTTCCTTCCAAAGTGAACAATTTCATATTTTTCCACTTTACACTCTGTCAGATTTTTGTCCATTCACCCAAACTATGTCTGTCTACAAACTCCTTATGTTGTCGTCTTTGGTTATCTGCAAATTTAGATGCCCTCATCTAAGACATTGATCTAAATTAGAAGGAGTTGAGGACTCTGCACAGAACCCTGCAGAACTCTACTCATTATATCCAGTCAATCAAAAATACATCTATTTATGCATTCTGTCTGCTTCTGCCAGCCAACCAATCTCCTTTCCAAGTTTGTTATCTCCTACACCACATGCTTCTACTTTGCACAATAATTTTTTTGTCAAACCTTGTCAATGCCTTCTGAAAATCCAAGTACTGTAAGTCAGTAGGCTTCTCATTATCCACAATTTCACTCCTTCAAAGAACTCCAGTCAGTTGGTTGAACACGAATTCCCTTTGATGAAACCATGCTGATTCTTCCTGATTATCTTTAAGGAGCCACATAGAAAAATTCAAGATTGATTCTAATACGTTCTCCACGGCAGACATCATGCTAACTGGTCTATAGTTTCCTGTTTTCTGTCTCCATTCCTTCCTGAATAGAGAGGTTATATTTGGTACTTTTCAATCTGTGGGAATTTTACTTTAGAGTATATTGGAAAATTAACACCAACACGTCTACTACATCATTAGCAATCTCTTTTAAGAACCCAAAATGAAGTCCATCAGGACTGGGGATTGTAATTTCAACAAGTTCTTCTCTTCCTTCCATTTCTTGATTTACAGCTATTACTGAAATGTTTTTGTATCCTCTGTAATGAAGGTGGAAGCAAAATCTTTGCTAATTTCCTTTAGCATTTCCTTGTTTTCTACGATTAATTCCCCATTGTCACTCTCCAGGGGACCAACACTCACTTTATTGATGTTTTCTTGTTGGACACCTGCTATCAATTTTTACATTCTAACTAGCTTCCTCTTATATTCTAATTTCTTCCTTCTGATTAAAGTTTTAACCATTCATTATATTCTGACAATGTCAGATAATGAAACTGAACAATTTCTGTTCAAAGCTACAAAGCCTTTGTATAATAGGAACTGTTGGTTTATCTTCATTGATTCACATTTCTTTCTCTTGCTTCTCATTTCTGCACTGTATGCTCCAACAAAAAAGATGAAATTTTTCACTCCAGATCAGTCTTCCAGTTAGATTGTACTAATAATTACCATAAATTCCTATAATTACATGGCAGAGGTATGCTGAGTCTATTATATGACAGCAGGGACAAGTTACTGGACTAGTATTTCATAGCCAGCTTTGCTCAATTATATTCTTTTTCCTTAAGTCTGATGCTGTCCTTAACTTCTTTGATGAACCATAGATGCTGGATTCTTCCTTTAGAATTTTTCTTTATTATAAGAATATACTTACTTATCCTAAGTATTCTGAAAGATCTCCTTGCCACTGTATCTCTATTTTTCTATTTCCTGGCCTGGTATCCCAGATTACCTCAGCTTTCATACCGACATAGTTGTCCTTATTTAAGTCTAAAATACTAGTCATACTTTCTCCCATTCCAAATGGAAATTAAAACATATTATAGTTGCTGTTGCCTAGAGTTGCCTTTACTGTGAAGTCATTAATTAATTCTGCCTCATTACACAATACAAGGGCTGATGTAAATAGCTCTCTGGTTGGTTCCAGACCTGTTGCTCAAAGATTTTATCAACTGGATGTAGGTTTGCTGGCTGAGTGGGAAGGTTCATTTTCAGATGTTTTGTCACCATACTAGGTAACATCTTCAGTGAGCCTCTGGACAAAGCACTGGCGTTTCCTGCTTTCTATTTATATGTTTGGGCTTCCTTGGGATGGTGATGTCATTTTCTGCAGTGACGTTATTTCCTGTAGTGACATCACTTCATATGGTGATGTCATTTCCTGTTCTTTTTCTCAGGGGGTGGTAGCTGGGATCCAAGTCAATGTCTTTGTGGATAGAGTTCTGGTTGAAATGCCATGCTTCAAGGAATTCTCATGCATGTCTCTGTTTGACTTGTCCTAGGATGAATGTGTTGTCCCAGTCGAAGTGGTGCCCTTCCTTAACTGTTTGTAAGGATGCTAGTGAGAGAGGGTCATGTCGTTTTGTGGCTAGTTGATGTTCATGTATCCTGGTGGCTAGTTTACTGCCTGTTTGTCCAATGTATTCCAACCTTCCAGCTCAGCGAGCAAACCTACATCCAGAACCTCAACCTGAGCTACAAATCTTCTCAAAACTCGCTAATTTTATCAACCCCTCTTCCAGGCTATGATTGCCAATCGATGGCAAAAGGTATCTTAAATGGGAAATGTATAGAAAGTTTTTGGGATAGTTTCTGAGAACAGCACATTCTGGAGACAACCTTAGAGTAGGCTATACAACAAGAAACATTCCAAAAATAGCTGGCAAATCAGAAAATGGAAGATAGGGAGAATTTGAGAAAATTACAGTCACCAGGGCAGTACTCAGTAAATTGTTGAACCTGCAGGCTGACAAGAACCTAGGTCCTGGCGGGCTTCATCCTAGGCATTTAAAAGACATGGCTAATGAGATTGGTTAATTTTTAAAAACTTCTTAGATTTGGGGAAAGATTCTATTAGATTGGAAAATAGCAAATATAACTTTTTTTATTCAAAAGGCCGGAGACATAGCAGAAAACAACAAGCTACTTAGCTTAATGTGTTATACTGAAGATGTTAGGAATTAAGAGAAGGATTACCAGACAAATACCTGGAATGGGGCAGGTTCTCTTATGAGAAAAATTTGCACAGGCTAGGCATGTATCTGCTGGGGTTTAGAAGAGTAAGAGGTGATTTGGTTGAAACAAATAAGATCCTAAGAGGTTTTGACAAAGAGGATGTGGAAAGGATGCTTCCTCTTATGGGAAAATCTAAAACTAGAGGTCATTGATTTAAAAATAAGGGGTCACCAACTTAAGTGAGGAGGAATGAATTATGAGATTGAGTGTTTTTGGAACTCTCTTCCTCAAAATGGGAGCAATTGGAGTCCTTGAATATTTTAAAATAGAGCTACATTCATAATAAGCAAGGAAAATGAAAGGTTATTGGGGGGTTAGGTGGGAGTGTTGAGTAATCCAATCAGTCGTGATCTTATTGAATTGCAGAGCAGGCTCAAGAGGCTGAATGGCCTACTCCTGATCCAAATTTGGATGCTGTATTCCAGAGACCTTATTAACAATCCAGGAAGTTCAAATGCACCATGGTAATATCAACATATGAATTTAATTTTTTAAAACCTAGAAATAGGAAGCTGGTATGAGCAAGTGACAAGAAGAAGGTGATTGTTTAGTTATGGAGTCATAGAGATATACAGCATGGAAACAAACCCTTTGGTCCAACTCATCCATGCTGATCAGTTATCCTAAATTAATCTTGTCTCATTTGTCAGCATTTGGCCCAAATCCCTCTAAGCTCTTCCTATTCATTTACTCTTCCAGATGCCTTTTAAATGTTGTAATTGTACCATGCTGCACCACCTCCTCTGGCAATTCATTCCAAATAAGCACTACTCTCTGAATAAAAACGTTGTCCCCTAGGTCCCTTTTAAAGCTATCCACTCTCACCCCAAACCTTCCCCCAGCCCAGGGAAAAGACTTTGTCAATTTTCATATCCATGCCCTCATGGTTTTATAAACCTCTGTAAGGTCACCCCACAGCCTTTGACGCTCCAAGGAAAACAGCCCCAGCCTATCCAGCTTCTCCCTATAGCCCAAACCCTCCATCTGGCAACATCCTTGTAAATCTTTTCTGAACCCTTTCAAGTTTCACAACATCCATCCTATATGAGGAAGACCAGACTGCACACAATATTTCAAAAGTGGCTTAACCAATGTCCTGTACAGCCACATTACCCCCCCAAATCCAATACTTAATACTCTGACCAATAAAGGAAAGCGTACCAAACACCTCTTCACCATCCTAAGTACCTGTGACTCAATTTTCAAGGAAAGATGAACCTGCACTCCAAGGTTTCTTTGTTCAGCAACACTGCCCAGAACCTTACCATTAAGTATATAAGTTCTGCCCTGATTTGCCTTTCCAAAATGCAGCACCTCACATTTATCTAAATTAAACTTTACCTGCCATTCCTCGGCCCATTGGCCCATCTGATCAAGATGTTGAATCTGAGGTAACCTTGTTCGCTGTCCATTACACCTCCAATTTTGGTGTCATCTGCAAACTGACTAACTATTCCTCCAATTCATTTATATAAATGATAAAAGGAGTGGAACCAGCACCGATCCTTGTGGCTCACCATTTGTCACAGGCATCCAGTCTGAAAAGCAACTCTAAAAGCAGTCTTTATAAATAGAAAACTGGTTTGTTAATGTCCAGCAGTTAAGAAGATTTGCCATCCATACCCAGTTTAGCTTATGAATCTTATTCCACATTAATGTGGCAGAATCTATCAATACTAGTCATGAGTTATAAATGCCAGGCTTGCCAGTAACTCTCACATCCCTAGAATGAACACATAATTAAAAAATGATTAGTCAGAAGGTGATAATAAGTGAATTCAGTTTCCAAAGAGGGAAACATAATGAAAATCAAATTTTTCTCATCTACCACTTCACTGTGGTTGCATCTGTTCTGTACAATACATAGATTTCTCATACGCTTATGTCTTCAAAATATAATTAGGAAACTAATTGAAATGCAGTCAGGTTAATGTGATGGGACTGTCCCTACTGAGATAATAGGGAATAGCTAGATTAATGGAATTAAGGAAACTGTCTTTATCCAGATTAATGAGACTGTGTTGACAAGGCCATAAAAGCCAGTTTTAGGGTACCTTTCTGCTTATAAATTCTGTGTCGGTATTCCTTCCGTCTCTCATACTACGACTGAAGAAGGAACAGACCTCTGAAATCTCGCATTTTCAGATAAACCGCGACTGTAACCTGGTTGTTGTGTGATTTTTGACCATAAAAGACTAACTAATGGGAAGAGTGGAACAGGGTCACTTCTCTTAGAATTAATGAACATGGATATCTCAGTGGGATTAATGGGATAACGGCATTTTTACTGGGATTAATGATACAATAGCTGAATGTGAAATGAGTTAAGATAATGGAATAGCAACACAAGTGTCATGAGTTCAATACTCACAAGGCAAATTATGAACCAAAATTCATAAAGAATCTGGTAATTTAGGAACTGGTACCAAAACGTATCATTACAAACATGTCTGGATTGTTCTGGCTCATTTATATCGTCAATTTAAAGAACCTTCCATCTCTACCTGATCTCATCTACATGTGATTGCAATCTCACATTAAGTACAGTTCACTCTTAAAACTCTGGCACAACAAGGAATCATGAATAAATATTGTAACGCCCGCCTTCAAAGAACAATTTAACAAAAAGAGATTAATGATGAATAGATGGCTTTATCACAAGTCCATTTTGGCTCAGTGGAAGGTCTCTCACTGCTGAATTAAAAGGCACAAGTCTGATTCCAGCAACTTGAGTCATAGAGATGTACAGCATGGAAACAGACCCTTCGGTCCAACCCGTCCAGATATCCCAACCCAACCTAGTCCCACCTGCCAGCACCCGGCCCATACCCCTCCAAACCCTTCCTATTCATATACCCATCCAACTGTCTCTTAAATGTTGCAATTGTACCAGCCTCCACCACTTCCTCTGGCAGCTCACTCCATACACATACCACCTTCTTATGTGAAAAAGTTGCCCCTTGGGTCTCTTTTATATCTTTTCCCTCTCACCCTAAACCTATGCCCTCTAGTTCTGGACTCCCCAACTCCAGGGAAAAAACTTTGTCTATTTATCCTATCCATGCCCCTCATAATTTTGTAAACCTCTATAAGGTCACCCCTCAGCTTCCGACGCTCCAGGAAAAACAGCCCCAGTCTGTTCAGCCTCTCCCTATAGCCCAAATCCTCCAACTCTGGCAACATTCTTGTAATTCTTTTCTGAACCCTTTCAAGTTTCACAACATCTTTCCGATAGGAAGGAGACCAGAGTTGCACGCAATATTCCAACAGTGGCCTAACCAATGTCCTGTATAGCCGCACATGACCTCCCAACTCCTGTACTCAATACTCTGACCAATAAAAGAAAGCATACCAAACGTCTTCTTCACTATCCTATCTACCTGTGACTCCACTTTCAAGGAGCTATGAACCTGCACTCCAAGGTCTCTTTGTTCAGAACACTCCCTAGGACCTTACCATTAAGTGTATAAATCCTGCTCTGATTTGTTTTCCCAAAATGCAGCACCTCCCTTTAATCTAAATTAAACTCCATGCCACTTCTCAGCCGATTGGCCCATCTGATCAAGATCCTGTTGTAATCTGAGGTAACCTTCTTCGCTATCTACTACACCTCCAATTTTGGTGTCACCTGCAAACTTACTAACTATACCTCCTACGTTCACATCCAAATCATTTATATAAATGATGGAAAGCAGTGGACCCAGCACCATCTTTGTGGCACACCAATGGTCACAGGCTTCCAGTCTGAAAAGCAACCCTCCATTACTATCCTCTGTCTTCTACCTTTGAGCCAGTTCTGTATTCAAATGGCTAGTTCTCCTTGTATTCCATGAGATCTAACCTTGCTCATCAGTCTCCCATGGGGAACTTGAGCACATAACCTGAGCACTCCAGCAACAATTTGATTTCAGATAGTCAACATGGTTTTGTCAAGGGTAGGTTGTGTCTCACAAACCTCTGAGTTTTTTGAGAAGGTGACCAAGCATGTAGATGAGGGTAGGGCAGTTGATGTAGTATACATGGGCTTCAGTAAAGCCTTTGCTAAGGTTCCACATGGTAGGCTGTTGGAGAAAAATGCAGAGGAATGGAATTGAGGGTGATTTAGCAGTCTGGATTAGAAACTGGCTTTCTGAAAGAAGGCAGCGAGTGGTAGTTGATGGAAAATATTCAGCTTGGAGTCCGGTTACTAGTGGTTTGCCACAAGGATCTGTTTTGGGACCACTGCTGTTTGTCATTTTTATAAATGACTTAGACGCAGACATAGGTGGATGGATTAGTAAATTTGCAGACGACAGTAAAGTTGGTGGAGTAGTGGACAGTGTGGAAGAATGTTACAGGTTGCAGGGGGACTTGGATAAACTGCAGAATTGGGATGAGAGGTGGCAAATGGAGTTCAATGCAGCTAAATGTGAGGTGATGCACTTACGGAAGAGTAACAGGAAGGCAGAGTACTGGGTTGATGGAAAGATTCTTGGTAGTGTGGATGTGCAGAGGGATCTTGGCGTCCATGTACATAGATCCCTGAAAGTTGCCACCCAAGTTGATAGTGCTGTTAAGAAGACTTGCGGTGTGTTAGGTTTCATTCATAGAGGGATTGAGTTCGGAGCCGCAATATCATGCTGCAACTATACAAAACCCTGTCCGGCCACACTTGGAATATTGTGTACAGTTCTGGTCCCCATATTTCGGGAAGGATGTGGGAGCATTGGAAAAGGTGCAGAGGACATTTACCAGGATGTTGCCTGGTCTGGAGGGAAGGTCTTATGAGGAAAGGCTGAGAGACTTGAACCTGTTCTCATTGGCAAGAAGAAGAAGAGGGGATTTGATAGAGACATACAAGATGATCAGAGGATTAGATAGGGTAGACAGTGAAAGTCTTTTTCCTAGGATGTTGACGTCATCGTGTACGAGGGGGCATAACTACAAATTGAGGGGTGATAGATTTAAGACAGATGTCAGAGGCAGGTTCTTTACGCATAGACTGGTAAGGGCGTGGAATTCCCTACCTGCTAATGTAGTCAACTTAGCCACATTAGGGAGATTTTAAATAATCCTTAGATAAGCACATGGAGGATTTTGGGATAGTGTAGGGGGACGAGCTGAGAACAGTTCACAGGTCGGTGCAACATCGAGGGCCGAAGGTCCTGTTCTGTGCTGTATTGTTCAATGTTCTATAATCTAGGCCTAAGTGGTGGTTGGCATGATGGCTCAGTGATTAGTGCTGCTCCCTCACAGTGCCAGGACCGAGGTTTGATTCCAGTCTTGGGTGACTGTCTGTCTGTGTGGAATTTGCATGTACTCTCCATGTCTATGTAGATTTTCACTAGGTACAGTAAGATCGGTGGAGTTATGGATAGTGTAGAAGGCTAGTGTAGATAGTGAGATATTGAATAGTCGCAGATATGGGTGGAGAAATGGCAGATGAAGTTTAATCCAGTTAAGTGTGAGGTGCTGCACTTTGGAAAAGGAGATTTTAAGGAGAAGTTAATGGCAGGGGCCTGAACAGCATTGATATGCAATACTGTTAATGGCAGATCCCTGAACAGCATTGATCTTGGGGTTCAAGTCCATATTTCCCTGAAAATGGCCATGCAAGTAGAAAGGGTGGTAAAGAATATGGCATGTTTGTCTTTATGGGGGGGGTTGGGCAATTGGAAACAAGAGTCAGGATGCAATGTTGCAGCTTTATAAAACTTTGGTTAGGCCGCACTAGTATTGTGTTCAGTTCTGGTCGCCACATTATAGGATGTGGAGACTTTGGTGAGGGTGCAGAAAAGGTTTACGAGATGTTGCCTGGATTAAAGCGTATGAGCTCTAAGGAGAGGTTTGAAAAACTCGGCTTGATTTCTCTGGAGCGGTGGAGGCTAAGGAGAGACTTGATAGACGTCTATAAAATTATGAGATGCATAGATAGGTAAAAAACATTTTCCCAGAATTGAAATGCCCAAAACTAGGGGGAATGCATTTAAGGTCAGAAGGGGAAAGTTCAAAGGAGATGTGAGGAGCAGGTTTTTATACAGAATGTGGTAGGAGTCTAGAACGTGTTACCAGGGACGGTGGTAGAGGAGATGTGATAGGGGCGTTTAAGGAACTTTTAGATATGTGCATGAATATGCAAGGAATGGAGGATATGGACCAAGGGCAGGCAAAAAGGATTAATTTAATTTGGTATCATGTTCGGCACAACATCATGAGCCAAAGGGCCCGTTCCTGTGCTGTACCATTCTATGTTCTATGCTCCTCTTTCTTCCCACAGTCCAAAGACGTGCAAGTTAAGTGGATTAGCCATGCTTAATTGTCTGTAATGTCCAGGGATGTGCAGGCGAGATGGATTAGCCAAGGCAAATACGGGGATAGGATAGGGGGCTGGGTTTGGTTGGGATGCTTTTCAGACTCAATGGGCTCTTTCCACACAATAGGGATTCAATACATGCCAATGTAGTAATGGAAGTTGTTGAACTCTTGGAGATGCTGCAATTTTGAATGAGACATTAAAATGTAACCTATCTGAAAGGAATGCACTTGGTCAAATATGCCTTATTCAACAACGGCAAAAAAAATTGATAATTGTTCATCAGATCTCAAGAGAGAAAATTGATCACTGCTTTTCCTATGTTACAAGTCACTACATTTCTAAAGCACTTTCAATAGTCACAATTCACTGTGTCATCCTGAAGTTGTGAAAGATGCTGTGTGAAAGCACAAGTCTTTCATTCATTCTTAGACATAATTGGATAGGACCAATTCAAAAACATTAATAACTTCATGGGCTGTCTCTACTGAGTTAATGGGGCATTGCTACATGAATGACCATAATGAGAAAAAAACTGACTGTCAAGATTATGAGCAAAAATCTGATTTACTGGGTAAGAGTTATGTAGTGGATTATTCTTTGGAACATAGGCATCATCAGCATGGCTTGCATTTGTTGCCTATCCCTAATTCCCCAGGAGCTGAATATTTCCAGGCCATTTCAGAGGGCAGTTTAGAATCAATGACATTTATGTGGATATGGAACCCATGCAGGCCAGATGAGGTAATGATGTCAAATTTCCTTCTCTGACGGACAATAGTGAACCAGAAGAGTTTTGTTTACAGTAATCAATGCATAGATTTATTTATTTCAGATTCCACCAACTAATGTGTGGTATTTGAACCTGTGCCCCGTGACCATGTCTTGAACTTGGATTAATAATCCAGTGACATATGCATCACTTAACTACCTCACACTACTGAATTTGAATGATTGATTGATTTATTGTTGTCAGACAGACCAAGATACGGTGAAAATATTGTTTTGCATGCCCTACAGGCAGATCGTACCAGGATAGCAGAACAGAGTGCAAAATACAGTATTACAGCTGCAGAGAAGGTACGGGGGAGAGAGGGAGAGGGAGATCAACAGTAACACTTGGGTCCATTCAAAAATCTGATAACAATGGAGAAGCTGTTCTTGAATCTGTTCAATCTTTTATAACTTCTGCCCAATGGAAGAGGTGGAAGACAATATAACCAGGGTAGGATGGGTCTTTGATTGTGTTGGTTGCTTTTCTGAGGCAGCAGGAAGATGGAGTCAATGAATAGGAGGCTGGTTTGCGTGGACTGGGCTGTGTTCATGACTCTCTATAGTTTGTTGTAGTCTCGGGAAGAGCAGTTGCCTTACCATGCCATGATGCATTGATACAGGATTTTTTTCTTCGGTGCATTTATAAAAAGTTATAAGAGTCTTGTGGACACAACAAATTTCCACAGCCTCCTGAGGAGGTAGAGGCGTTGTTATTCTTTCTTGCCTGTTGCATCGACATAAATGGACCAGGACAGGTTGTTGGTGATCATCACTCCCAGGAACTTGATGGTCTCGACCGTCTCCACCTCAGCACCACTGACAGACTGGAGCATGCTGTCTACTCCACTGCCTAAATTCAATAACCAGCTCCTTTGTTTTCCTGATGTTGATGGAGAAATTGTTTTTACACCATGTCTTTACACCATGCTACTAAGGAGAGAAAGAAACCCACACTGCTAACTGACACAGCAGTGAATCTGCGCAGTTACTACCTTTGCTGTTTGAATTCATGTATTGCCGGACATCAGAGTGTGTCTAGGAAAACATAACAAACAGCGAAATTCATAACTGATCTTGGAGGAACCTGTTTGGGAGAGGTCACAGCACAGAAACAGATAAGTGAATAGTATTAAGTATAGCCTTGCTGTAAACCTACAATAGTGAATAGCATATAATCATTCTTGATTATATGCTATTTATTGGGATTTGTCTCTTGATTAGGTTTTTTAAAATAAGCCATAAGTATTAAGTTAGCCTGGAGTGTTGTTTATTTAGAGCAATAAGATGGTGCCACTTTTGGAATGTTGCATGCACTTCTGGTCTCCCTATCGGAAGGATGTTGTGAAACTTGAAAGGGTTCAGAAAAGCTTTGCAAGGATAGTGCCAGGGTTGGAGGATTTGAGCGATATGGAGAGGCTGAATAGGCTGAGGCTGTTTTCCTTGGGTGGCCTCATAAAAGTTTATAAAATCACGAGGTGCATAGATAGGATAAACAGACAAAGTCTATACATCTCTATGACTCTTTGCTGTCTTGTCTGTGTTTGAGCTCCAACCTACAACAGTGCTATTGCCAACAAACTTATAAATGGAGTTGTGCGCGGAATTTGGTCACACAGTCATGAGTGTATAAGGTCGATATGTTCTATAGTAGGGAGCTGGGTATGCAGCCTTGTGGGGCACTTATGTTGAGGATTACGGTGGAGGAAGTGTTGGCACCTATTCTTACTGGTTGTGGTGTATGGCCAGGAGGGCGAGGATCCAATTACACATGGGTTGGCCAAGACCTAAGTCTTGGAATTTAGAGATGAGTTTGTCTGGAATTTTGGTATTAAAGGCAGAATCATAGTTAATAGGTAGGAGTATGATGCAGGTATCCTTGTTATCCAGATGTTACTCGAATACCAGATACAGAAAATATACAGGTGTACACGTCAGCAGATCAATATTTTGAGTGTATATGTGGAGGGAACATTGAGAAAGAGACTAGCATGATGAACATGGCGAATGACTAAAACTTACAAGCTGCCATCAAACCTATGCAGCCTTGGTCACACATTCCCATTCCTTCATGGTTTTATGAATTAATGCGTAATTTTATTGTCACGTGTATTTCACAGTGAGAAAAACAGTAAAATTAAGGTTTCAAGGCGGTCACAGTCAATCCTCATTGTGAACAGGGAAGCAGCTTTGACGGTGCCATTAAAACTGAGAGTTCTGCAGGCTAAATAGATGAGGGGCACGGGTGGGAGAAAGCTGCAATAAGGTACCACGATGACTTTGGATGGGGGAGCAGGCTCGAGAGGCTGAATGGCATTACTCTTACTCCTTTCTTTATGATTCGGAGGTGCCGGTGTTGGACTGGGGTGTACAAAATTCAAAATCACACAACACCAATATACTCCACAACCGCCTGATGAAGGAGCAGCGCTCCGAAACCCAGGTGCTTCCAAATAAACCAGTTCGACTATAACCTGGTCTTGTGTGATTTTGAACTTCCTTTTTTTTAAATGTTTCTACCCTGGGACGAAATTAAAACACTTGTAACGCAGACAATACGGCAGGCCTTCGATGTTGATAAATTTTAATTTCGCTGTGCAGTCTCGGATGTGGATTTGTATCTCCCTTAGCGCCGGTCACAACCTCAGGATATTCCAAAGTGCTTCACCGCGAATTGTTTGTGTGTGTGTGTGTGTGTTGGTTTTTAAAGTAAGAACATTTCCTGCTGTAATGGAGGAAACGCAGACGCCGTTCTGTGCACAGCAAGATCCCACAATAGTTCTCGTGATGTTGATTGGCAGAAATGAATATTCGCCGCCGGGGCGTTGCGGAAAATTCCGCTCATCGTGAGCCCAGGGGGCGGGCAGGCCAAGGTTAGGAGTTAATTTTAGAAATCACTATTACCAATTCTGCTGTCACTTCAGGCGACTGTTTAACATTATATTGACGGGGATTATAGTCAAACCTAAAGCATTCTTCTCCAGTCCTATCGAGTACGCCCGGCTGCGTGAGGTAACTAGGAGCGGAGTCCGGGTGAACGCTGTGTAGGCCGCAATGACTTTGGCGACAGTTGTCACGGTGATGGTTGCCATGGGGACGGTCTCTCGGGTGACCCGATCACCTGACCAGGTCGCGCTCCGCCTCGTCCGTTTGAATCGAAACGGAAAGGGCGCGTGGGGTTTGATGACCCCTCCCGCTCTCTGTCACTGCGGGAGGAATGCTCGCAGCACCAGTGGAATCCGCAGAACCTCCTAGCCGGACCTCCGAGGAGTGTTGAGCGGACGGTGTGTTATTATTACAATTTAATTATGACATCCTTTCCAATGAGGGCGGGCGGACTGAAGGGTGGCGAACGCCGTTTGGGGTGGGGCCTTAGGCACGGGGGCGAGACCTGCGAATTAGGGGCTGGGTCTGGTGTGATGGTGGAGCCTTGGGCAGGGGTGGGATTTGAGAAGCGGGTGGGCTCTGGGGGAAGATGGAACAGAAACTTCGTTGAAATGAGTTCCAAAAGAACTGGTCAGCAGCTCTGGCAGCCTCTGTGGAGAGAGCACTAAGGGTGAGTGTACCAGAAACGTTGCCTCTGCTTTTCCTCCACAGAGGCTGCCAGACCTGCTGAGTTTCTCCCTCAGTTTTTGTTTGTGTTTCTGATTTTCCGCATCTGCAGTTCTTTGGGTTTTTCTGTTTAGCATTCTTCAGTATCCTCATTTTAGTGATATTTCAGTACTGACCAGGACACTGCAGAATTACCCCTGCCTTTCATGATAGTGCTGTGAGATTTGAGATGTGACACCTCTGTCTGGGGTTTGTGCCTTGATTCAAGTGTTCAAGACATGGAATGAAACTTAAAACCACATCTTCTTACTCCCACCTGAGGCAGAGCTGACTTGTGATGATGAAATACCAGGAGGTAAAAGTAAAATACAGTGGATGCTGAAAATCTGAAACAAAATCTGGAGAAACTCAACAGGTCTGGCTGCATCTGTGGGGAGAGAAAGTTTTACGGTGGCTCTGTGCTTAACACTGCTGCCTTACAGCACCAGGAACCTGGGTTTGATTCCAGCCTTGGATGACCATCAGTGTGGAGTTTGCACATTCTCCCCATGCCTGCATAGGTTTCCTCCAGGACTTGCCCATAGTGTTCAGGGATGTGTTGGTTAGGTGGATTCACCATGGTAGGTGTGAGGTTACAGGGATAGAGTATGGGCTGGGTGGTATGCTCTTTGGAGGGTTAGTGTGGATTTCATGGGCCAAATGGTCTTCCACAGTGTAGGGATTTTAATCTAGAGTTAACACGTGGGCGGCAGGGTGGGTCTGTAGTTAGTACTGCTGCCTCATAGCACCAAGGACTGGGATTTGATTCCCCCCTCGGGCAACTGTCTGGGGAGTTTGCATGTTCTTCCTGTGTCTGCATGGGTTTCCTCCGGGTGCTCCAGTTTCCTTCCATAATCCAAAGATGTGTAGCTCAGGTGAATTGGTCATGCTTATTTGCCCATAGTGCTAGGGGCATTAGTCAAGGGTAAATATAGGATAGGAGAATGTGTCTGGGTTGGTTACTCTTCAAAAGGTCAGTGGGGACTTGTTGGGCCAAATGGCCTGTAGGGAATCTAACCTAAATCTGATATTTCTTTTGTTTGGAATGTCATAATAGATTTGGTACGATTTGTGACTGTTGTAGGCTGAGATCAAGAGTTTATTCTTCTATCATTCTAGAAATCAGAATAT
The DNA here is from genome assembly GCF_004010195.1 of Chiloscyllium plagiosum. Taxonomy (NCBI): domain Eukaryota; kingdom Metazoa; phylum Chordata; class Chondrichthyes; order Orectolobiformes; family Hemiscylliidae; genus Chiloscyllium; species Chiloscyllium plagiosum. Next base: position 2,137,506 of record NC_057744.1, on the reverse strand, counting down.
TGCCAGATGTTAATATTCAAATTTTGGACAAATTTTGGGTTGAATGTGTAGAATGAAATTTACATGTAGCGGCATTTATTTAGAACTAAATAAAGAAAGGGTGATCATTTTGTCCAGACTGCTGGCTCTATTCTGGAACTAACCCTGTGCCCTCTTCTCAGCCTTTGCATCTCAACACTTCAAAGATGTAGCAGTTTCTGCCTCAGTTCCTTCCTGTGACATGGAATTCCACATTCTCATAACCATCTGTTCAATGGTTTCCCTTAATCTCCCCCTTCTTTCTTTCTTATTCTAAATTGTCTCATTGTCTCTTAAAGATTACAGCCTCTGGTTGGACAGTTATCAACTATCAAATTTCTTTATTATTCTATATACTTTGGTTTAATTTTACTCTGTCTTAATATCTGAAATTTCTTCATCGTGCGTGGGAAATCATGTCTCACAAACTTGATTGAGTTTTTTGAAGAAGTAACAAAGAAGATTGAGGGCAGAGCAGTAGATGTGATCTATAAGGACATCAGTAAGGCGTTTGACAAAGTTCCCCATGGGAGACTGATTAGCAAGGTTAGATCTCATGGAATACAGGGAGAACTAGCCATCTGGATACAGAACTGGCTCAAAGGTAGAAGACAGAGGGTGGTGGTGGAGGGTTGTTTTTCAGACTGGAGGCCTGTGACCAGTGGAGCGGCACAAGGATTGGTGCTGGGCCCTCTACGTTTTGTCATTTACATAAA
>NC_057744.1:2075525-2136442 GCF_004010195.1 Chiloscyllium plagiosum | reverse complement strand
GATAGGATAAATAGACAAAGTCTTTTTCCTGGGGTCGGGGAGTCCAAAACTAGAGGGCATAGGTTTAGGGTGAGAGGGGAAAGATATAAAAGAGACCCAAGGGGCAACTTTTTCGCACAAGAAAGTGGTATGTGTATGGAATGAGCTGCCAGAGGAAGTGGTGGAGGCTGGTACAATTGCAACATTTTAAGAGGCATTTGGATGCGTATATGAATAGGAAGGGTTTGGAGGGATATGGGCCGGGTGCTAGCAGGCGGGACTAGATTGGGTTGGCATATCTGGTCGGCGTGGACAGGTTGGACTGAAGGGTCTGTTTCCGTGCTGTACATCTCTTTGACTCTATAAGTGCTCATCCCTAAATTATTCTAATGAATCTCTATTGTATCTCTCCATGCTTTTAAATCTCTTTCAATTATAGGGACATCCAAAACTGGAAATAATCCTCTAATTATACTGCAAAGTATTTGCCATGTACGGTGTACCCAACACATAAAAAGAAATTGGTGGCTCTGTTATTGCTTGATCTGCCGGCACTTTCAGAAAATGATGAATTTAACAACCTAGTTCTTTGTTCATCATACTCTTCACATTCCTTTGTTTTTCCTTGCAAAACAATACCTCATGCTTCTTCATGTTCATTTGCATCTGTCTCCTTTCCAATTTCACTTAGCTGTTAATGTCCTTGCATTCCTTGCTGTTTGCAAATCCCTCTTGTATTGTCAGCTAATTTTGCCAAGAACTTGCTCAAGTTATTTCTGCAAACCTGGAAGAAAAGTGGACCCAGCTCTGACCCCCTGAGTAATAGGACATTTGAAATTTGTCCAAACTGGCAATAATTGTAAACCTTGCCTTTTTGTTTCATATTGGCCTATTGATGTGGTAAATATCACTGTATTGAAATGTTTCCAGGTTCTTCACAGAGGGAATTACTCTGGTGTATTATGGAGGCAACGGCACCAGTCTTTCTATTATAGCAATAACATGAAACAAACATAAGAATTAATACAGTCTGATGATTTCCTCCATGCATTATGATTGCCTATTATGTCCCCTATGATTGAACACTTCTGCACTCCTTTTCAGATTCACACGGAAAGAATAGGTTTAGGCAGAGTCCCACAATATATTTAGCATTTTCAGAACCGTATCCCAGCAACCCAACGAGTAGGGAGATGTAGATGAGGCCCTGATGGGATTTGCATAAAGGGAAAAGAATTATAAATTTATGCTTTGGTAAGCCAGTGAGCAGTAGGTGATGTGTGAAAAAAGATGGATATTGAGCAACTTGAAGCTTCTTCCCGTGTCCTGGACTTAGGAGTATTTGTTCATTGAAGGGAAACTTGTCAGCTTTGTTATCTACAATGGAATCAGTGTCCAAATATTGTACAAGCACTATCTTTTCACATCCTGATGTGCATTCACTCAGCGTCTTTAAGGTACGTAAACAAACTGATGATTGGTAAAAGTCTGTGGTCTACCCAGTGATTGGAGTGACAAATGAACTTCAGTAAAAATATGACATTTCTTGTTGGGAAAATAGAGAATTCACATACACATAGAAAAGCAGATACCTAAAACAAGTACAGAAAAGAAGTCTGTGGGTGTGGGTGCAAAATCACTAAAATTGGTAATGCTGAAAAAAAATAAGACCGACACTAACAAATTCAGAAGAGAAATCTAGAGATTCATCTTTATCGAGAGATTTAGATCACAAACCCATAAGAAATAGGAGTGGAAGTAAGGCTCTTCAGCTCATCGAGTCCACTCCGCCAATCAATCATGGCTGATGGGCATTTCAACGCCGCTTACCCACACTCTGCACGTATCCCTTAATTCCTTGCGAGATTAAGAATTTATCAATCTATACCTTGAAGACATTTAACGTCCCAGTCTCCACTGCGGTCCATGGCAATGAATTCCACAGGCCCACCACTCTCTGGCTGAAGAAATATCTCCTCATTTCCGTTCCAAGTTGACCCCCTCTAATTGTAAGTATGTGCCCACAAGTCCTAGCATCCCTGCCTGATGGAAACAATTTCCCAGTATCCACTCTTTCTAAGCCATGCATTATCTTGTAAATTTCTATTAGATCGCCCCTCAACTTTCTAAACTCTAATGAATACAGCCAGGATCCTCAGCCATTCATCGTATGTTAGGCCTACCGTTCCTGGGATCATCCGTGTGAATCTCTGCTGGACACGCTTCTAAGGTGTGGGGCCCAAAACTGGACGCAGTATTCTAAATGGGGCCTGTTCAGAGCTTTATAAAGTCTCAGTAGCACATCACTGTTTTTCACAGTCAACCCTCCTGAGCTAAATTACAACATTACCTTTGCTTATAGGAATGTGGATCTCCACCACCACAGGGAGAAATTGGGGTTACTTTTCATGGAAAGCTAAACAAACTGAGGGAAAAGGAGAGATAAGATTGTACTGATTAGAATTGGAAGAAAGGAAAGAGTGGAGGCTTGTGTGAAGTATGAACACTAGCCATAATGGCCTGTTCTTGCTCAGTTAATACATTGCAAACAGCTTTTTTTTGGTTATTTATTATGGCAGTATTTTCTTCAGCTGCATTTAAACTGTTTCCCCTATGGAATTCCTGTCAGTGAACTTACAAACATTACTACATAGCAGCTGTTTGCTCTTCTCTGTAGAAAGGATTAATGCTAATGCACATGCTGTCATCATGTGAACAGTAATAGCCAACTGGTGACTTGTGCAAGATCTTTCAAACCCTCTGATCTGTGTGTGTGGTGGCCTTGACTATTTTGAATCTGGTATATAATTGATGGCTTGGTTTCTGTTAAATAGTGAAACTAAAATTAATTTCATTTGTTTTATTTTACTGCTAGGGACTGAGGACAGAGAGGAATGCTGCCACAGGCTGGAGAATTTTATTTTTTGTGGGAGATTTGTTCAGGTGGAATTGAAGAAGGAAATACAGTGAGAACATTTGGCAGGTATGTACAAGACAGAGTCAAAGTCAACACTTTTGGATTGTGTTATCTACCAATGGCGTCAGAAGGCATAGACTCTCTCGTAGGTACCTTTGTTTTTAGTGGTCCCATTTCACAGAATCGTGGAATCCCTACAGTGTGGAAGCAGATCATTCGGCCCACCAAGTCCACATTGATCCTCCGAACATCATGCCATCCAGGCCCAGCCCTCCACCCTATCCCTGTAACCCTGCATTCCCCATGGCTAATCCACATAACCAGTATATCTTTGGACTGTAGGAGGAAACCAGAACACCTGGAGGAAAGCCACACTGGTGTAGAAAGAATGTGCAAACTCCACACCGACAGTCGCTTAAGGGTGGAATTGGCTCATTTAGCTCATTGAATCTGCTCCAATATTCAATGAGTTCATGGCTGATCTGATAATCATCGAGTCCACTTTCCTGCCCTTGTCCATAATCCTTGATTTCCTTACTGATTAAAAAGCTGTTTCTCTCAGCCTTGAGTATACTTCACTAGTCAGTCTCAACAGCCCATGGTGATAAAGAATTCCACCGATTGACTACCCTCTGAGAACAAAACATTCTTTTCATCTCTTTCTTAAGATCGTGACCCTCTGAGATGTTACCCTCTGATTCTAGACCCTCCCACAAGAAGAAACAAAGTCTCAGTATCTACTTTGTCAAGCTGCATAAGAATCATGTATTTCAATTAAGTCTTCTGTCATTCTTCTGAACTCCAGTGGGTACACGCCCAACCTACTCAACCACTCCTTAGATGAAAATCCCTGCATGCCTGTAATTAACCTCATGAATCTTCCCTGAACTTCCTCTAATGCCTGTATGGCCCTCCGTAGATAAGGAGACCAAAACTGAATCCTCATATTTTCCCACATTATGCCAGGTTTTTTGCCCACTCACTTAACTTGCCTATATCTCTTTGTAGACTCATTGTGTAATCTTTGCTACTTGCCTTCCCACCAATGTTTATATCATCCACAAACTTCACAATAGTACATTCACTTCCCTTATCCAAGTATTAATGGCATTTCTGGTTGCTGTTACTCCTCATGTAGTACTCCTCATTGAACAGCATGTAATGGAACCAACAAAGGAGCAAGCTATCCTTGATCTAGTCCTATGTAATGAGACAGGGATAATTAATGATCTCATAGTCCATAATCCTCTTGAAGGAGTGATCACAATCCGGTTGAATTTAAAATACAGCTGGATAGTGTGAAGATAAAATCTAATACCAGGGTCCTGTGCTTGAATACAGGGAATTATGATAGAATGAGGGCAGACCTGGCTAAAGTAGACTGGAAACAGAGACTTTATGGTGTGATAGTTTACGAGCAGTGGAGGACCTTCAAAGAAATGTTTCAAGTGCTCAGCAAAAGTATATTCTGGTGAGAAGGAAGGACTGTAAGAGGAGGGGTAATCTGCCATGGACGTCTAAGGAAATAAGGCAGGTTATCAAAGTGAAAGAGAAGGCATACAAAGTGGCTAAGAACAGCAGGAAACTAGAAAATTGGGAAAACTTTAAAGGTCAACAGAAAGCCGCAAAAAGAGCTATAAAGCAAAGTAAGATAGAACGTGAGAAAAAACTAGCTCAGAATATAAAGACAGATAGCAAAAGTTTCTATAAATATATAAAACGAAGAAGAGTGGCAAAAGTAAATGTTGGTCCTTTCGAGGAAGGGAAGGGGCAGTGAATTATAGGATATGATGAAATGGCTGAGGCATTGAACAGGTATTTTGCATTGGTCTTCACAGTGGAGATACTAATAACATACCAGTAAGTGACTAAGAGATGAACGTAGGTGAGGACCTGAAAACAATTATTATTACGGAAAATTTAGTGTTGGGTAAGCTAATGGAGCTAAGGATAGATAAGTCTCCTGGCCTTAATGGAATGCATCCCAGGGTACTAAAAGAGATGGTGGGAGAAATAGCAGGTGGACAGACCGTAATTTTCCAAAAGTTGCAGGGGCAGTCCCAGCAGATTGGAAAGTAGCAAATGTTACGCCACTGTTTAAAAAGCGACGTAGACAAAAGATGGGGAATTATAGACTAGTGATCTTAACCTCTGTACTGGGGAAGATGCTTGAGTCTATTACCAAGGAAGAAATAGCAGGGCATCTCAAAAGAAATTGTCCCATTGTACAGGCGCAGCATGGGTTCATGAAGAGCAGGTCCTGCTTAACAAATCTCTTGGAATTCTAGGAAGACGTTTCAAGCAAGGTGGGCAGTGAGGACCCAGTGGATGTGGGCCAAAAAGCCTTTGATAAGGTGCCGCACATGAGGCTGCTGCGTAAGAAAGGAATGCATGGTGTTAGGAATAGAGTATTAGCGTTGACGAAGGGTTGGTTGACTGACAGGAAGCAAAGAATTGGGATAAATGAGTTCTATTCTGGTATGGCAATCAGTGAATAGTGGTGTGCTTCAGGGATTGGGGTTGGGTACCACAATTATTTACAATTTATAAAGATGATTTGGAACTGGGGACAATGTGTACGGTGTGAAAATTTGCCAATGAAACTAAGATGAGTGGCAGAGCAAAGTGTGAAGAGGGCTGTGAAACTTTGCAGAGGAAAGTGAGTGGGCAATGGTCTGGCAGATGGAATACAATGTTACTTTGCAGAGGAACATAAATACTTTAAGTGAGTGGGCAATGGTCTGGCAGATGGAATACAATGTTAGTAAATGTGAAGTTGTCAATTTTGGTAGGAGTAACAGCAAAATAGATTATTACTTGAATGGTGAAAAATTGCAGCGTGCTGATTTGTAGAGGGACCTGGGTGTCCTTGTGCATAAATCACAGAAGGTTGGTCTGCAGGTACAAGAAGTAATTAGGAAGGCAAAAGGAATTTTGTCCTTCATTGCTAAAGGGGTTGAGTTTAAAAGCAGAGAGGTAATGTTGCAGCTGTGCAAGGTGCTGGTGAGGCCACATCTGGGGTACTGTGTGCAGATTTGGTCTCCTTACTTAGGATGTACTGGCACTGGATGGGGTGCAGAGGAGGTTCACTAGGTTGATTCTGGAGGTGAGGGCATTGGTTTATGAGGCGAGGCTGAGTAGATTGGGATTATATTCATTGGAATTTAGAAGAATGAGGGGGGATCTTTTAGAAACATATAAAATTATGAAGGGAATCGTGAAATAGAAATGGATAGAATGTTTCCACTGGTAGGTGTGATGAGGACAAGAGGGCATGGCCTCAAGATTAGAGGAAGCAGGTTTAGTACTAAACTGAGAAGGAACTTCTTCACCCAGAGGGCTGTTAATCTATGGAGTTCCTTGCCCAGAGAAGTAGTTGACACTACAGTAATCATTTTTAAATCTAAGGTGATACTTTTTTTGAAAAGTAGGGGATGGTGAAAATAAGGCAAGTGGAGCTGACTCCTTGAAAAGATCAGCCATGATCTTATTGAATGACGGAACAGGCTCAAAGAGTCAGATGGCCTACTCCTGCTCTTAGTTCTTATGTTCTTCTCATCTTTACATTTTCCTCTTGGACTGGAGATCTTGTGAATGGAAGCTCATCGCGGTAGTGCTTTCCTGTGGTGAATTCTGGAAAGGTGAAAGGTATAGTGGAGCATATTCGATGGGCTGAATGCCCTACTTGTGCGCCTACATCATATGGTCTAATTGAAAGAGATTTGACTTGGAGCAGAGTTGGAGGGAGGACTGTATTTTCAGTCAGTGTGACATAACCTTTATGTGAGCACAAAATTTCTCACTGTCCCTCTGTCTCATTTGTTTATTTTTCTTTGCCTCCTTTTTTTAATATCACAGAATTGTTGCAGTGAAGGAGGAGGTATTTGGACCATCATGTCTGCCTAGCTTTCTGACCATTAACATCATGACCATTAACATCTCTTCCTTTTTCCTGTATCTCAGCACATTGTTCCAATTTAACTAGTCATCCTTTTGAAGGCTTCAGTGATCCTGTCTTTACAAATCTCCAGACCCTAGCCACCTGTTGTGTGAAAAGATTTTCTTCTCACCTCGTATTTGCTTCTTTTGCAAAATGCTTTACAACTGTACCACCTCCTAATTCACTCTGTCCAGACTCTTAATGATTTTGAAAATGTCTCTCAAATCTTCTGCTAGCTTTCTGCTGTCTGAGGAAAATTGTACAAATTTCTCCAATCTATTCTCATTACTGAAGAGTCTCATCTGGAACCATTCTCACAAGCTGCCTCGTCTTTCCAATGCATTCACATCCCTCAGAGTGTGGTGTCCAGAGCTGTACTCATTTCTCAAGCTTTGGTCTAATTAGTATCCTATAAATTCATTGTGACTTTATTAATAAATCCTGGAATACTGTATACTTTAACAACTCTGTCTACCTTCCCCCGGTGACCATTAATGACTTATGTATATATACAGTACATTTAAGTCTCTCTGCTCCTGTGCACCCTTTAGATGCTGGTCACAATAGATATCCATCTATAATTGGAGAACAGGCTTAAAATGGGATCCAATGCTGACTGCAAGTGTAGGATGATGAACAGATGGCCCTGTAATGTTACAGTGGGGAGCTGGTCGATGCAGTGGGCATGGCTCTGATTGGGCAGGGCCCTGGATGTCGTGTAGATGAAACTGGACTGACTTCTGACTTCTTGAAGCAGGCCATTGTCACCTCATTGACTTTCCCTGTCAAGGTGGATTTGATCAACTGTTAAACATTTTGTATTCCATTTGAAGTGCACTCGTTATAAAACATTCTCGTACAACCCCTTTATGAACAGGATTTCATAGGGTTCATCTTTCTATTAGAATCTATTGTCATACACCCGTCCTTATCCCAACAACAACATTCTAGTCATATCATCATACTGGCTGCTGAATACTGTCCTGTTTGACCTATCCAACCCAGAGATCATTTCATGTGTTGATCAATCACTGCAAAAATGTTATTTGATTTCTCACTCTTTTTGTCCAGCCAACATGCTACAATCTGAAATATTTAAATGCTAAGACTAACCATTTTTAGCCTGTTTAGCACTTTGTAAACTGTTGTATTTTCGGGACAACTTGTGAATAGTGGAGTATACAAATTGGATGGGAGGAGGCCATTATCATTATTTGGGACATAAACATGGCCTTGGAACTGTTCTGTTCTGTAGATTTCATGTATTTTGTGATGGCAGTTCACTTTCAGTATCTCTTCCTTTAACCTTTTCATTTAGCTGAGTTGTCCATTGGTCCCTTGGGAAATATAACATTTTGCTGTGCAAGAAAGATAAGCTGACAGGAGTTGCTGCTTTTTCTATGATAAATTACTTGGCTGAGACCTGAAGTAAAGCTCTGGACGAGAGTAAACCTCTCCACATTGGCAAATTTCTCAAACCGAATGTAAGAGAGTAGACCAAAATTTCAGTCCCACCTCTCTAGAATACCACATTTTCCTTTAACATGACCACCACAATTTAAATGTATTCTTTTATAGGTTAACTACTTATGATGCTAGGATCTCAGAGGCAATTCTGTCTGTACATCGCAACTCGATCGATTATCAGCTTCAGGTCCGTACTTCACTGGTGGAACCATTTGAAGCTCGCATTGGGTCTGAGTATATGGTACTTGGAGAAATTGAAACTGCAGCAGGTATATGTAGTACGTGATGCAACTTAATCTGTTGTGCAGATTCCTGTTTGAATCACTTTGAATCTTCTTTGCACACCTCCCACTGTATCGATATTTCCCCAATGTTTAAGATGGTTTTCGAAAGCTATCTTTTTGTAAAATCTACTGTCTGGCTTATTATCAAATTTTGTTTGACACTTACACCTGTGAAGCACCTTGGGGTGGTTTTTTTGGAGGTGCTATATAAATCCAAGTTGTTATTGTAGCTAACATCATCTTTTATGGGTGTATCAATGACAGCCAACTCTATCCCTCGAACATTATTCTCAACTTTTTCACATCTTGAATTGTCTTTGCTTATTGGATATTCACTTGGACATTCTTGACATTCTCTGGTTACACATTGAGAAACCTGATACTACCACCTTGTAGTCCCAGCACAGGCTTATGTTGTACTGTCCTGAATCTCATTTTTCAAAAACTATCAATCCAAATGCCATCTCCAACAAAAATAAGCATCTTGATGAAAAGTGTTGAGGTTAGTAGCAAAGGAGGAGAGAATGTATTAAAAGGATGACAGGGCAACGGAGTGAATACACAAAATATTCACCAAGACAGAATGTAGACGAGAGGCTTTAGTTGTAAGGAAAAATTACAGAAATGAGCACACTTTTTATTAAACAGAGGGTTAAAGCTGATGTCATGCAGGTGTTGGCAATTATGAAGAAATTTGATGAGATATGTAAGAAAAACTGTCCTTCCATTGTTAAGATCACCTAGCATGAATGGAGAAGTTGCAAAATGGTTATTTTACAGAATTGATTGTTAGGGCAGTGTGGTCCCTCTGCTTTCGGAAGGATGTTGTGAAACTTGAAAGGGTTCAGAAATTTACAAGGATGTTGTCAGAGTTGGAGGGTTTGAGCTATAGGGAAAGGCTTATTAGGCTGGGGCTGTCTTTCCTGGAGCGTCAGAGGCTGAGGTATGTCCTTACAGAGGTTTATAAAATCATGAGGATGCAAGGATAGGGTAAATAGACAAGGTCTTTTCCCCAAGGTAGCGGAGTCCAAAACTAGAGGGTCGAGGTTTAACGTGAGAGGGGAAACATTTACACTGGACCTAAGGGACAACCTTTTCATGTAGAGGGTGATGTATAAATGGAATGAGCTGTCAGAGGAAGTAGTGGAGGCTGGTATAATTACAGCATTTAAAAGGCATCTGGATGGGTATATGAATAGGAAAGTTATCAACGGTTTTGGGCAGTGGGGGCTAGATTATCTGGTCAGCATGGACAAGTTGGACTGAAGGGTCTGTTTCCATGCTGTATAGCTCTATGATTCTAATATGTATTGTTAAAAAGGAAGTGGGAGACCAAAAGGTTTTTAAATAATGAGGAAAAAAGGGCAAAATTAAGAGGACCATCCCAAGAGCAGTGGGCAGAAGTCCTCATCTTTTATTAAATTCAATAATTATAATGTTTCAAAACAGAAAATTGGAAAAGCAAGCTGATCGTACTGTAGACTCAGGGCCAGCAGAGGTCAGTGCTTGATCTTTTCTATCTCTCTAGAAATGATTTGCATTATGGTTTAGAGAACATAGTTCTGAAATCTGTTGACACCATAAATTGCAGGTGAGGAAGACTGTGATTAGAACTGAAAAAGGCTTCAAGAAGGCATTGGCTGTTTAGAGGGATGAGCAAACAGGGCTAAGTGTAATTTAATGTGAACCTATCCCCATCCAAGTGTATTCTGTCAGAATCCCGATAACTGCCTTGAGAGCATCTGGCCTGCTTACTATAACCATGGCATTGCCATGGCAAGTCTAGATTATGGTCAAATATGACATTATTGAAAGATTGGTAATGCTATTTGAATGTGAAAGAGAGGTGGTAATGATCTCTCTGTTTTGTGAGGTCATTGTCTGATACTAAAGTGGCATGAGTGTGGGTTATCAACTCAAACCAATATGTTGTCAAAATCTTGTTGTATGTGGACATAGACTGCTTATTTATCTGAGGAGCTACAAATGGAGTTAATACCAAAATCATCAGCAAAAGGTAGCTCTCACTTTATGGTGGAGGGTTATTCATTACTGAAGTTGCAGAGATAATTGGACTTTATCTCTGGTGCCATTCTGCAAAGCCTTGTAGTCCTCCCAAAAGTGTGATGTACAGAACTGGATTGAAAACACCAGCTGAGCTGCAAATTGTGTCTCAGTGTTTCAAGGCATTTCTGATGTTTTTATACTCATCCCATGATGCTAGACTCCCTAGCTTTGGCTGTTTCATTTCCTAGGGGTATGAAGGCTAGTTGTGGCACTATCCAAGATCAGTCATTTTATCACTAGGCCTCAAGTTAACTATTCACTTGCACCATTCTGTCTCTTGTGTACAGGCTGAACTTGTTCTGATTGACTGACGAGATATTAACTCTGCTGCATTTTCAGGCAACATTCCTGTGATCCAAGCTCGGCTACTAATGGATGCAGATGGAGTGAACTTGCCATTACTGGAGCGTGCCGTACAAGAGCAGAGAAAGTACTTCCAACAAAGAGTTGCAAGGGATGCCCTTGAAACTGAGATAGAGACCAACAAAAGGGATGTGTGAACATGTACACAAACTCTCAGTGAACCTTGTAACTCCAGGTGAAAACTGATCCGCCCGGCTCTGTTCTGTCTTGGACTGAGTCTGAATGTGTAAATCTGATTTGTGGACACCATGATGTACTTAGCCATTTAAAATTCATGCAGTTTTGCTTTTTGAAAATGTTTGGTCAGTTCAGGTGAAAGAAACATCCTGATGGAGTGTTGCTTCTGTGCTTAATTAGAGTCGCAGTACTTGATGTTTCTGGAATACTCTTCTGAATGATTGTGCTGTTTCAGGTCACCTCATCAGTTCTCCGCTACAATCCACATGATTCAATAATCACCTGGCATCACTGAAGGAAAGAAGATTTAAGTGCTGTCATAAATGCCCATATTTTCTCAGTGTTCCTCATTTTCTGATTATAAAGTGCTAGATTGAAGCCGAGAAGGATATTTCTTTTAATGATATCCTTTTAGAATAAATCCTCAGTGGTAGAAGGCGAAATTTGAGAGTTGAGTTTATTTTGATACTATTTATTTAATGAGGTTATTGCAGGGGTTGTGGTCCAACTTCAAAGCTATATGACTGAGAAACATGGATCAGGGGTACTCCAAGATAATGCTGAAACTGGGTCACATTGATCTCCCAAACCGACCAAATCACTATAATGCTTTGTGATCACAGGAACAATGAAAGTTCCTGTGCTGTACTGTTCTTTGTTCAGTAGGCAGTTTATGAATAGCTCCTGCTATTTTTCTGTCCTATGAGTAACCTCTGCCTCTGCTCTGAAGGTTCGCAATGATTACCCTCCACTGTACTGTATAGTTAATGCCATACAATGCTACCTGAACTAGGTATGGCTATTAGTGTCATCCCAAATTACTCCTCTCTTTCTCTCTCTGTCTCTGGTACTGCTCTCCAGTAAATAAATTCTGTCTCTTGTTGATGTTAGGCAATGTTGTTCAAAACCACATTGTTGCACTTGATAATGCATCTGAGGAATTTCAGTAATGCTGATGACCTGGGGTACTATAGTTATTTGTTCTTTTTTTAAGCCACTGTGGATCCTTTACCAGAGAACTTAATTTGACCAGAAATATGGGTTAGATTGCACACAGATTCTTTTCTGGTTCTTTGAGATTTATTTCTATACAGCTTCACAGTTGCAATTTAATCATTTGCCAATGAGGTGAAATTGAATTTGTCATCCAGGCACATGCTCACAGTGTTTATGATGAATGATTCTGGGATTTTCAGGTCCGTGGACCTTGTATGTTCAATTAGAAGAGGTATCCTGAGTAATGTTAGTAACTGACAAAGGCATTTCTCTTTGTCATTCAGTGGCAAATGTGTAAAGTCACTGCACCTGGAAGGGCTGGGGTGTGGTGTGAATAACAGATGGATTTGTAATATTGTGAACAGTTTTGGGCCCCGTATCTAAGGAAGGATGTGCTGGCCTTAGAGGGGGTCCACAAAAGGCTTACAAGAATGAATCTGGGGCTGAAAGGCTAGTCATGTGAGAGATGGTTGAGGACTCTGGGTCTGTACTTGATGGAGTTTAGAAGGATGGGGGGGGATCTGATTGAAACTTACAGAATACTGATAGGGCTTGACAGGGTGGGCATGGAGAATTAGACTTAGCTTTATTGGCATGTACTCAAATGAGTACAGTGAAAAGTTTACAAGTCGGCAATTATGGCACCATCCTAAGTACAAAGGTACTTATGTACAGATGCTTAAGTACAGATTCTTGAAAAAAAATGGATAAAAATAAAGAAATAAAAAGTTCACAATAACAGTCCTTCCAACCCAATATGTGTCAGGCTTTGATGCCAGACTGAGGTCAAGAGATCGCCATGTTGGGCCGCCAAGAGAGAGACGAGGATCACACATCAAAAGGTGCACGGATGAGATTATATCTGTACGTCGGACTGAGATGTGCTGCTGTGATTATTGTTTTACTTGTGCTGTGCTTCTATAATTATCAAGTAAGCTAACTTCTTGAAAAGGGTAATGAAACTGGTTAGGAGGGGTGTGATAGCACTGTGAGAGGGTGCAGAGAGAGATTTACCAGGATGTTGCCTTGAGGCTTGACAGTTTGTGATGGAGAGAGATTGGACAGACTAGGGATGTTTTCCTAAGAGTTGGGGAGGGGGGAATGATTGAGATGTATAAAATGATGAGAGGCATAGATGGGGTAAACAGGAAATTTATCCCCCTTGATAGAGGGATCAATGACTGAGTGAGTGGGCGTAGATTGAAGGTAAGGGACAGGAGGTTTAGAGGGAATGGGAGGAGAAATCTTTTTCACCTAGACAATGGTGGGGAATCTGGAACTCACTGTCTGTAAAGGTGGGGTGAGGCAAAATCCCTCATTACATTGAAGAAGGATTTGGGCTTGCGATGCTAAGGCAATGGGCCAAGTGCTGGGGAAATGGGATTAGAATAATTTTTGACCAGCACAGAAACAATGGGCTGAAGGGTCTTTTCCTGTGCAGTAGATCCCTCTATCTCTATGGCAGTATGGCAGTTAGTTTGAGAAAGGCCCAACTCGTCCATGCCGACCAATTTTCCCAACTGAACTACAGGGTGACCGCCATCCATGAAATTGTTTTCTGTGGTTTCAGTTACTCATGGTTTACTGCTTCCCGAACATATTACAGGGGATGTTCTGGAACAGGCTGCCGGGACGGTAAATTTCCCATTGAAATGAATGGGTTCGCTCCTACCCATGGTTTTGGGCTTCCATGGTAGGTCTTGGAGTGTATCCCCTATGGGTACGAGGGGACTATTGTAGTCCCTTTTACCTGCATTTGGCTATGTACCTCTGAACTCTTCCTATCCGTGTACCTGTCCAAATTTCTTTTACATTGTGTAATTGTAACTGCCTTTACCGCTTGTTCTGGCTGCTTATTTCATGCGCACACCAGTCTGGAAAAACTTGCCCCTTTTTTAAATGTTTCCCCCTCTCCTGTTAAACCTGTGCCCTCTAATTTTGGACTCCCCTACCTTGGAAGGAAGACTTTGGGCTACTGCAATTTTAGAAACTTTATGATACTGTTCAGCAGGCAGCATTAAATGAGAGACCGATTATGAAAAGCATCTGAAAATTTGTTTGCATCTGTTTGTGATAGAGGGGATGATATTCTACCCACGTGATGGTGGTCATTTCAGTCTTTGACATTTAATATTGACACAAAGTTAATCTTCATGTTGTGAATTTTCCTCCTCCTGGTAATTTTCTTGATCCACTGTAGAAATTCCTGTCTCCAGCATTTTTACCCCTTGCCCTTGACACCTCTTATTATGTCCCACTGCTCTTTGCTATTTTAGCAAAGTGTCATTAGGCCAAAATCCTGTAATTCCCTCCCTAAGGGTCTTGTGGATATACCTACAGATGGTGGATTGTAGCAGTTCAACCAGGCAGCTGATCACCACCTTCTCTCGGGACAGATGGAATCAATGGATGCTGGCTCCAGCCAGTGATGCCCATGTCCCATGACTGAATGAATTTTTAAAAATTATGAATGGTAGATCTCCTTCCCTGAACGATATTAACTGACAAAAAGTCATGGGGAGGCGATGGCCTAGTAATGTTCTGGGGACCCGGGTTCGAATGGCATGTGGTGGAATTAGAATTCAATAAATAACTGGAGTTAGGGGTCTGATGATAACCATGAAACCATTGTCAAAACCATCTGGTTCATAATGTCCTTTAGAGAAGGAAACTGCCATTCTTACCTGGTCTAGTTTACACATTACTCCAGGCCCACAACAGTATGGTTGCCTCTGGGCAATTAGGGCTGGACAATAAATGTTGGCCTGGGCAGTGATGTCCACATGCCATGAATGCTGTTTTTTAAAAATTCAATCAGCTTCCACCAGTTGTTTGAAGAAGTAACAAAGAGGATTGATGAGGGCAGAGCAATGGATGTGACCTATATGGATTTCAGTAAGGCATTCGACAAGGTTCCTTATGGGAGCAAGGTTACGTCACACAGAATAGAAGGAAAAAGTAGCGATTAGGATACAGAACTGGCTCAAAGGTAGGAGACAGAGGTGGTGGGTTGCTTTTCAGACTGGAGGCCTGTGACCAGTGGAGTGCCACAAGCAGCAGTGCTGGGTCCACTGCTTTTTGCCATTTATATAAATAATTTGGATGTGAACATAGGCAGTATAGTTAGTAAGTTTGCAGGAGACACCAAAATTGAAGGTGTAGTGGGATAGTGAAGAAGATTAATTCAAAGTGCAATGGAATCTTGATCCGAAGGTCCAACGGGCTGAGGAGTGACAGATTTTAATTTAGATAAATATGAGGTGCTGAATTTTGGAAAGGTGAATCAGTACAGGAGTTATACACTTAATGGTAAGGTCCTTGGGAGTATTGCTGAACAAAAAGACCTTAGAATGCGGGTTTATAGTTCATTGAAGATGGAGTCCCAAGTAGACAGGACAGTGAAGAAGGTGTTTAGTATGCTTGCCTTGATTGGTCAGAACATTCAGTATAGGAGTTGGGAGGTCATGTTGTAGCTGTATAGGATATTGGTTAGGCCACTATTGGAGTATTGTGTGCAATTCTGGTCTCCTTCCTATTGGAAAGATGTTGTGAAACTTGAAAGGGTTCAGAAAAGGATTGGAGGGGTTGGAGGGTTTGAGCTATAGAAAAGGCTGAATAGGTTGGGACTATTTTCTCTGGAGTGTTTGAGGCTGGAGAGAGACCTTTATAGAGGTTTATAAAATCATGAGGGGCATGGATAGGATAAACCAACAAGGTCCTTTCCCCAGGGTGGGGGAGTCCAAACTTGAGGGCATAGGTTTAGGGTGAGGGTGAAAGATTTAAAAGGAATCCAAAAGACAACTTTTTTAACACAAGAGGGTGGTGCGTGTATGGAATGAGCTGCCAGAGGAAGTGGTAGAGGCTGGTACAATTACAGCATTTAAAAGGCATCTGGATGGGATTTTGAACAGGAAGGGTTTAGAGGGATATGGGCCAAATGCTGGCAAATGGGATTAGATTTTTTTTTTACAGTATCTGTTCGGTATGGATGAGTTGGACCAAAGGGTCTGTTTCCGTGCTATATATCTCCATGACTGTAGGACCCAAGGGCATAGCCTCCGAATGAAGGGATGATCTTTCAGAACTGAGATGAGAAGGAATTTCTTTAGCCAGAGAATGGTAAGTCTGTGCAATGCTTTGCCACAGAAAACTGTGAAGTCCTTGCCTTTAAGACAGATTCTTGATTAGTAAGAGAATCAAAGGTTATGGGGAGAAGGCAGGAGAATGGATCAAATGGCAGAGCAGATTCGATAAGTCAACTGTTCTTGCTCTTCATACTGCACTGCCATTTGGTTCATTGTACAAGGCTGAGCTGGGGCTGTTCAGATTTAAAGTGTGGACATAGGGATAGCTGGAAGTCACAGCACCTTGAGTCACTTTTTTTACATTATCAATTTCAAGATGACGGAACAGGCATTGTAGGTGATATTCAGGCTTGTTGGAGCCCATCCACTCTTGGCCAGCAACATCCTTTTCTCTCTGTACTTTGTGTCTTCTTTTTCTTTTTCTTTTCTTCTTTTATCTCCGAGGCTAGAGTGATATTGGCAGAATAGTGGCAGCAGCATGGATCAGGACTTGCGGTGGCAGTGCCTGGTGCCTGGAGGGGGGATCTTCTGGTGGCAATGGGTCTGGAACCTGGACTCTTGGTGGTGTCGGACGGTGGCAGAGCCAGGGTCTCCTGCGGCATGGACATCGTTGTTGCTGTTCCTGCAGCGGAACTCCTTGCAGAAGCTCTGGAGCTGTGCTATAGACCCAATTTAAACAGAAGATAAACTTGTTAAATAAGTTATTTTTATTCTTGTAGCTCAAAATGGTGCCGGATTGTGTTTCAAAACACTTTTTACGGTATCTTTGAGATGTTGTGACAATAAAATCATTCATTCATTCATTCATTTAAATACTTGCAGACCTGTAGACTGTGGACAGCAATCAAGATTGGGTGAAAATCTGCTTGTATTCTGATTATTATTCCAGTAGAGGTTAGGAAATAATTTAAGCCTTGATTTTCTAGTAATGGAGCTCAACAGACTGGAGCTGATTGGTTTGTTGAATTTGTATGGGTCATTAGTACAGAAAAAGCTTTCCTGCAGCACCTGGCTACAGAAGAAGACACCTAGTAAAGACCACTTTTTAAAGAAAGCAGCCAACTATTCTCTTGGCTTGCCATTTAGCTCCTGACCTCATTACAGCTTTGGTTCAAACTTGGACAAAAAAGCTGAACTCCACAGTGGAAGTCAGAAATCAGACAACACCAGGTTATAGTCCAATATGTTTATTTGAAAATCACAAGTTTCAAAATGTTGCCCTTTCACTTCACCTGACAAAGGGGCAGCACTATGAAAGCTTGTAATTTCAAATAAACGTGTTGAACTACAACCTGATATCTGACTTCTGACCTTGTCCACCCCAGCCCAACTCCCACACCTCCACATCATGGCTTCCACAGGGAAAGTGAGAGTGGCTGCATTTAACTGCAAGGCAGCACTCACTGGGTGTGGTATCAAGGAGACCAAGCAAAACTGGAATCATTGGGAATCAAGGAAGGATAACCTTCCACTGATTAGAACCATATCTGGTACAAGGAAAATCGTTGTGATTGTTAGAGATCAATCATCTCGGTCCCAGAACGTCAGTGCAAAAGTTTTCTCTGGCTGGATTCCTTGGCTAACGTCTTCAGCTCCTTCACTGATTTTCCCTTTGCCATTAGGTCACAAGTGGGAATGCTCACTGATAAGTGTTCTGTAACACTCACAAGTCTTCAGATACTGAAACAATCCCTGTCTATATGTAGCAGGTCCTTGCAATATCCAAGCTTGTGCTCCTTGAATGCCAGGCAGTGGCTATCGCAATAAGAGAGAATCTAACCATTGCTCCTTGACATTCGATGGCATCACTGCTGAATCTCCCACTATCAATATCCTGCAGGTTACTGTTGACCAGAATCTGAAGTGAACCAATTATATAAATATTGTGGCTGCAAGAGCAGGTCAGAGGCTTGGAATGTTGTGGTGAGTAACTTGCCTCTTGTCTTGCAAATGCCTGTGTATGAAGCACAAATCAGGAATCCCCATTTTCCAATGAATGCAACTCCAACAACAATGTCAATACTCAATATCATTTAAGATACACTGCAGCAACTCACTAATCTCCTTTGATAGCATCTTCAAAATGTACAAACTGACGAAGCATCTTCCTTCATTATGCTCAATGTGTAAAGTCATTGTTGCAGGTAAAAGGGATGGGAACTATAGCATGCAAAACAGATGATATTCTTGCACAATGCACTCCCATTCCCTAGGACAGAGGTGGGGAATCTTTTCATGTTGGAAGGCTGCATTATGTTAGTTGTAATCTAATAAGGTCGCATCCAAGAAACTTCAATTATATATTCTTCAAAGTTCGCATTATTTTGTAAAAATCTAAATACTATGCACCAACTAACTAAAAAAAATGAAAAAATGTGAATTCTAAAGTTAGCTAAACTTTTAATGACTTTGTTGTGACTGCTTTTTGTAGGAAAGCATTTTAATATTTGGTTGCAGCATGGAGGTCTGCAGTTTTAGCTGATCCTTTAGATGGCTGACCTATTTGTACCTTAAATCTACATTCCTGCAGATTAAAATAAAAATAATAAAGGACGAAAAAAAACATTCATAAAAAATAAAAGATTTGTTCTTCAAAATTTAGATTCATTCAAAAGGCCACACACACACTGGCCTAGAAGGCCGCAGGTTCCCCACCCCTCCCCTAGGACATAATATCATCTTGAAGAATGAAGACAGCTATTGCAGGGAAACACCTCCACCTGCAAGTTCCCCTTCAGGCCACACATCATCCTGACTTGGAACTATGTCACTGTTCTTTCATAGTCTTTGGGTCAAAATATTAGAATTCCTTTCCTAACAGCACTGTGGCTGTGTCCAGTCTACATGGCCTACCACCGTGTAGACCGCTATCACCACTGTGTGGGGCAACAAATACAGACCTAGACAGTGACACCAAATAAAGTTTAAAAATATGCTCTTCAGCCCAATGAGCCTTTGAGATCACTGCTGTACTCTAATTTTGGCTTCTTAATTATTCCACCCTTGGCACTCGTGTTTGGCTGTCAAGTCCCTAAGTTCTGGAATTCACTAAAACTCCTTTGATTCAACTCTCTGTCTCTCTTCTCCTTTAAGATTCTCAATAAAACCTAATTTCTTGAATAAGCTTTTCGCAACCTGTCCCAATATTATCTTATATGTTGCAATGTCAAACTTTAAGTATAATCGTGTGGCTGACTTTCACATTTCTGAGTGATAAGGTTATGGATTCAAGTTCCACTCCAGAGATTTGAGAGCAAAAATCTAGGATGAGCACTGCAAAAGTCAAAGAGCTCTGCACTGTTGGTGGTGCTATCTCTTGGATGATATCTCAAAGATGGATCTGAAGCAGGGCTTCTCAAAGTGTTGGGGGTGGGTGGGGGAAAGTGTGGCTGGGATCCCAAACAGTTCCCTGGAGTGTCGAAGGCTGCGGGGTGATCTTATAGAGGTTTATAAAATTATGAGGGGCGTGGATCGGATAAATAAACAAAGTCTTTTCCCTGGGGTGGGGGAGTCCAGAGCTAGATGGTATTGGTTTAGGGTGAGAGAGGAATGACTTAAAAGGGACGTAAGTGCTAATTTTGTTCACACACAGGGTGGTGTGTGTATGGAATGAGCCACCAGAAGAAGTGGTGGAAACTGGTACAACTGCAGCATTTAAAAAGCATCTGAGTGGATATATGAATAGGAAGGGTTTAGAGGAATATGTACCAAGTGCTGGCAAGTGGGAGTAGATTAATTTAGGATATCTGGTCGGCATGGACAAGTTGGACTGAAGGTTCTGTTTCCATGCTGTACATCTCTATGACTCTAAAACTATGACCACATTTTGATAGCTATATCCTCCCTCTAATAGGCCCTGGCTCTTTAAGCTTTCTCCCATGCACCCACCTCTCTCAATTCTCAATGAGGAGTTTTATTATTCATTCACAGGTTGAAGGTGTCACCAGTTAAGCCAGCATTAATTGACCAGAGGGCAGTTAAAACTCAGCCACATTGCTGTGGGTCTGGAGTAACATGTAGGCCAGACCAGGTAAGGATGAACATTAGTGAACCAGATGGGTCTTTTCTGACAAACAACAATGGATTTATGGCCATCATGAGACTCCTAATTCCAGATTTTTATTGAATTCAAATTCCACCATCTACTTGGTAGGATTCAAACCTTGGTCCCCAGAACATTACCTGGAACTCTGGATTAACAGTCCAGCAATAATGCCACTAGACTACCATCTCCCTCTATGATAATTTTCAAACCTTACAAAACAGTCACAGTGGGAAATGTTTGGGAAGCACTTAACTAAGGGATCCCATTGCACTATTTCTAAGAAGAGCAGAAAATTAACCCCATTGTATTGACCAATATTCATTGTTAGTAAACATGTATTTCTCACGATCATGTTGCGATATTGCTGTGTGTAAATTGCTGTCATATTTTGCAATAATGCCTATACTTCGAACAGTTTCATTTGCATTGGGATACCCTGAAGTAACAATATAAATGTATGTTATGTTAAGGGTGCTGTGTAATGGAAAAATAGAAATGGGAATAATTGATTGCAAAACAATGAGGATTTGGAGGCCCTCCTAAGAAAATATACCTTGGAATTGTACCTGAATAAAGCAGATGCACAACTGTGTGCAGCCTGCCTGTGAAACAGATGTATAGGGCTGGCTTTCTCACATGTTCTGATAGTCTGGGAAGGGAGCTTGAAGAGTGATGACTGGTACAGTAATGGCAGCAGACTCATCATTCAAGTTTTCATTGCACCTTGCAGTGCAAATAGAAGTCTTTGAACCTATTGTGCCTGTGCTTGTTTTCTGAAAGAACTATCTAATTAGGCCCAGGTCTTTTTCTTCAAATCCATAATTTTTTATTATTTCAGTATTTATCCAATTCCCTTTTATTGTTGAATTTGCTTCCAGCACCATCTTAGACTGTGCATTCTACATCACAACAATCTGCTGTGTTTTTATAAAAAAAGCTTATTTTTTCCCAAGCTTTTTTTAAAAAACTATTTATTTAAATATGTATCCTCTGAATCCCGAACACAGCAAACTATTTCTCTTTATGTATTGTAGTAAAACCTCATATTGCTTTGAGCATGTCTGTTTAATCTTTTCTTTATCTAGGTTCTATGGAGGAGAAGACCAATTCTGAACTAAATTAAGTTACTCTTTCTTGGAGCCATTATAATAAATTTACACTGCACACTCTCTAAGGCTTTGCTATCTTTCCCAAAATCTGGTACCCAAAATTGGACATCACACCTCAACTCAACCTTAACAAAAGATTTGTAAAAGTTTAGCTTGTTGCTGTTTTTAAGTGATCCCCCCTCATGTGCTTTTTAATCTGAAGCTTTTTTTTTATTAGGTCATAAGAATTGGTGGTAACATTGATATTTCTTGCCCATTCTTAGTTGCCCTGTGTAAGTGGTGGTTGGCATTCTCTTTGTACAGCTGCTGTCGGTATGATAAATGGAATTCCTGGAATATTGTTTAACCTCTTGCATCTGACTAATGGAAAGCAACAGTTCACCAGACATGTTAATAACAGAAATCTCTCATATCATCCTGACAGTAGCTGAAATCTTGCCCTCTTCCAACAATTTGTTGTTAATGATGTTTTAATTAAAACCTGAAACTGTTATTTGAGCAGAAGTGCATAAAGAAACAGCTGCACTATGGTCCCACTGCGCAGAAGCAGAGTGTCACTGTGGTTACTTCAGTTTCGCTGAGTGCTTTTGAGGAGCTGTGTGTCAAGTTAATAAATGTGTTTGCTTCATAAATCAATTAAAGTAGTTTCTTGTTTTTATAAAGCACACACATTTTTGCTTGTCCCTAAGGCATGTAAATGTTTCAATTCGACCACGTCTGTTTACTAGACTGGGCAGTAGTAGAACAGGTTGCATTTTACAGAATCCCAAGACTTTTAAATAAGTTTCTATTCGTAACATGTGGCAGGGAAAAGATGGAATGTGTGTCGAATACAGAAATAGAGAACTATTGGATTGTTTTCCCTTTCCATGAAATCATAGGAATACATGAAGTTGAAATGGGAACATTTTGAAAGTTCTTTAGTAGATGTACCCCAGTGTAGTTTCTATGTGGATGTTGATGACATCCAGCTGTACCCCATCACTATCTCCCATGATCTGTCCACACTGTCAAAATTATTAGACCGTCAGTCTGATATTTAGCACAGGATAAGCAGAAATATCCCCTAATTAGGTATGGGGAATGTCCGAATAGTTATCTTTGGTACCCACTGCAGACTTCATTCCCCAGCCACCAATGCTATTCCTTCTCTTTGGCAAATGATAGAAGCTCAATCAAACTGCTTGTAAACTTGATGTTATAATAGACCCCCAGATGAGTTCCTGACCTCCTCATCAGACCATCACTAAGGCTGCATGTAGCATGGTCTGACTCTATCCCTGCCTCATTTCATGCTGAAACCTTTATTTATGCCTCTTCCAGCCTATAAGACTTCAAGTTAGTTGAGCTTCTCCAGTTCTAGTCTCTTGTGTCAACCAATTTTAATTACTCTCCACCACTGGTGAATCTTCTTTCAACGATGCTGGCCTCAAGCTTGGACTACTCTCCGTGTACCTCTTTGCCTCTGTACCTTGCTTTCTTCCTTTAAGATGCTCCTTCATGGAAGAGAAAGAGAGCCGGCCTTTTGTCAACTGATCCAACATTTTGTACAGTTTGGTGTTAAATTTTGTTTTGAAGTGTTTATATTAAAGTAATTGTGTAAATGCAAGTTTGTTGTTTCAGATGCAACTATTCTAATGTTCTCCTGCCACCCTCCTCTGCTATAATCTCTCTCTTCAATTTTACTTGAAGTGATCCAAAACTCAGCTGTTCATTTTCTTACTTGGAACAAATCTCATTTACCCATCTCTTCTGTGTTTGCTAACTCATACTAGCTCCTGGTTAAGCAACCCCTTAGTTTTAAAATTCAAATTGAACTTGCTTGTTCTTATATTTGTGATTTCTTCCAGTCGTATAACTCTCAGATACTTGTGCAGTTTCACTCTGGCCTCGTGAACATTCCCAGTTTTCATTGTTTCACCCTTGATAGCCATCTGCTGTCTAGATCTGTGCTCCAGACTTCCCTTGTCAATCCCCTTTACAATCTTCCTCACTCTCTCTTCCCTTCTTTACAATGCTCCATAAAATAAACCTCTTTGACTAAGATTTTGGACATCTACCCTGATATATGGCTCAGAGTCAAAATTTGTTTTATAACGTTCCTGTAACGTGCTTTTGAATTATTAATTAAATTCAAGCCTCTATATAATTTCAAGGTTGTGCTGAAGAGGTTGTCAGTGATGATATACCAGTATTATAAAACTTGCATTCAATGTTGAATTCAACAATGTCAGATCTTAAACACTAATCCATCTATGGGACAGCAAATGTTTTTTTTTCCATTTATTCATGGTATGTGGGTGCCACTGACATTTTGTGCCCATTCCTAAATACTCTGGAGAAAGTGACTGCCTTCTTGAACTGCTGCTGTCCATGATTTTGACCCAGTAAACTGGAAGGATTGCAATATAATTAAAGTTTAGGATGGTGTGTGATTGAGATTGGAACTTGCAGGTGGTGGTTTTCTCATATATATGCTGCCCTTGTTCTTCCAGATGATAATGTTTATTGGCTCTGAAGGTGGTGTGAATGTTTGGTGTGTACCTTGTAGATTGTACACATTGATGGTGCTGTGTTTCAGAGCTGAAGAGAATGAATATTGAAAGTGTTATGAGGATTGCCAATCAAGTGGGAAACATTGTCCTGGATTGTATTAAGCTTCGAGTGTTGGAACTGCATCCATCCAGGGAAGTCAGGTGCTTGTATTGGTTGTGCTGTTGCCATTTGCCCCTCCTCCAGAGACATACCTTCTCCTTCTTTATTTATCCCTATTGCTACCCTTTCTTTCAAATTCCATTTTTAGTTTACTTACTCTTGCCTTCCATCATATCAAACCTTCCCTTTTTTTATTATTGCTGTCTCTCTCTTCTCCCTGCACTGACCCTGTTTTTAAAAAAACTGTTAAGCTCTGACATGTCCTAGTTCTGATGAAAAGGTATCCACATAAAACATTAATTCTGTTGCTCACTGTACAGATCCTGTCTAGATCTGCTGATTAGTTAGCAGTATTTTTGTCAGATTTTCAGCAATACTTTATTTTGTTTTTGTATTCATGAATCTTTGAAGTTGCTTGTGCAATTTACAGCATAGTTCCCCAGGACCGAATCAGTTCAGTTAATCCAGCTGCGAAATGAGCAATATTTCACTGAGATGGCCAAATAAAAATTAAGCAAATTTAAGCCAGATTTCCTGAGATTATTTGCTGTTTTATTCAGGAATTAAATGAACGTTTTACAAGAACAAAACAGGAGCCATAAAAGGCCAATTGACTCTTCATCCTGATCTGTCATTCAATAAGATCGTGGTCGCCTATTTGACTTCAAGATCTTTATCTATTTATTTTTGTACGGACTACCAATTATGGGAATAAATCCAGGAGATTAATATCTCATTTTTAAGGTTCATTTTGCCAGTGATATAACTCCTCATATAAAATAACGAGTAGAATATTCCTGCAGATGTCACTGTGGTATTAGCTGTTTATAACAGGCAATCTCTTGCTCTAATCTTCCTCAGACTTTGAGGACAGAGAAACTTGCTTGCAACAGACAAGTTATCAGCTGGCAAGATCACACCTTGAAGAGGAAGTATTCATCTTTGGATAACACGTCTGATCAGCTTCAACAAAATGGCAGTTTTTTTGCATGAGGAGGAATTGGGTTGACTAGGCCTGAACTCACTGGAGTTTAGAAGAGTGAAAGGGGATCTCCTTGAAACAGACTGGCAGCAGGGATAATATTTCCCCTGGCTTGGGGGGATTTTCTGTAACAAAGCTTCATAGTCTCAGGATATTAACGACTCAGATGAGGAGAAATTTCTTCACTCAGACGGTGGTAAATCTGTGAAATTCTCTCTGAGGAGGATGTAGAGGCCAACTCACTGAAAACATTTCAGAAAGAGAAATTTCTTGAAGCTAAAGGCATCAAAGGTTATTCAAGGTAGTGGGAATCTGGCACTGGAATAGAGGATGAGCTATGATCATATTGAATGGTACAGTTAGCTTGATGGACTGAATGGCCGCTGCTCCTATTTTCTATGTTTATAAACTTTCCTTTTTAGTGCTGAAAATACAAGTCCGTTCCAACCAAGATGTCACTTTTCATTATGTGGTACTGTAAAATCCAAAAAGATGCCATTTATCTCCTCTTTGTCTCTGTCAATGACATTTCTGAGGGCCGTGTCCAAGTTAAGGGCGTTGTTGATACATATGTCTGTGATTATGTGTACACATAATATTGTGTAGGCATTAGAGATTGTAATTGGGAGACCAGTCATGTATGGAGAGCAGAAGGAATGGTTCTGGTTGGTTGAACAGCTTTTCTAACTTCAAACATTTTTATGTTAGGAGATTCTTCATTTCAGGGGCAGTATGTCAATAAATACAGGGATTCTATGTCAGTCTCACTGTTTGATTCATTAATGATTAAGTAACTGCCCATTGTGACTTTTCCAAGCCCTCATTTTGTGAGAGATCCCAGTTTAGTTCCTGTGCTATCTATCTTGGTCTCTATCGTGTGTCTAAATATATTAACAACATATACAGCATTATAACACCCAGTGACATTGAAGGGATGAATCTTGAATTATACAATTCAAAAAGTGGTCATTTGCATTTTTGAAAGAGCTAATAATCCCATTCCCTGCTCTTCCTCCATTGCCTGGCAGTTTTCTTTTCTTCAGGTATTTATCCAATTCCCTTTTCAAACAACTATTTATTCTGCTTCCACCATTCCTTTAGATATGCAGTCCAGATCAGCGTAAGTTGACTTTGCCTGAATTTAAAACCCTTGGCCCATTTGTATCCATGACTACTGTTACAAAATACACATCTATAAGATTATGTAATGGGACCAGTGTTGAGGTTTCAATCTTTTACAATTTATATACATGATTTGAATGAAATTATTAAAAAATGGTTGTTAAATTTGCTAATAACATAAAGATAGATAGGAAAGCAAGTTGTGAAGAGGGCAATAAGAAACTAACAAGTGATGTAGGTAGATTAAATGAATAGGCAAAGATGGGACAAATAGTGTATCATGGAGTAAAATGTGGCATTGTCCATTTTGGTAGATTAAAAAGGAAGCATATATTCTCAATATTGACAAATTATAGACTTCAGAAATGCAAAGGAATCTGCGTATCACAGTGCTTGAAGTACAAAACATTATGGCAGCACAGTAGCTCACAGCACCAGGGACCTGGGTTTGATTCCAACCTTGGGCAACTGTCTGTGTGGAGTTTGCACATTCTCCCTGTATCTGTGTGGACTGAATGGCCGCTGCTCCTATTTTCTATGTTTATAAAATTTCCTTTTTTTGTGCTGAAAATACAAGTCCACTCCAACCAGGATGTCATTATAAGGTACTGTAAGATCTGGAAAGATGTCATTTACCTCCTCTTTGTCTCTGTCAATGACATTTCTGAGGGTCGTGTCCAAGTTGAGGGTGCTCTAGTTTCCTCCACAGTCCAAAGATATGCAGGTTTGGTGAATTGGTCATGCTAAATTGACCATAGTGTCATGAATGTGCAGGTTAAGTAGGTTAGCCATGGGAAATGCAGGGTTATAGGTTAAGGGGTTGGGTCTGGGTGGAATGCTCTTCAGAGGGTTTATGTGGGCTTGATGGGCTGACTGGCCTGCTTCTACACTGTTCGATTCTGTTAGTATTCAGGTGCAGCAAGTACATTGGAGGCACTTGGATACTGCAAACTCTATGAGCCCTGACAACATTCTGGCAATAGTACTGAAAATTTGTGTTCCAGAACTTGGGGCTTTCCTAGCCAAGCTGTTCCAGTACAGCTATAATACTGGCATCTACCCAACGATGTGGAAAATGCCCAGGTATGTCCTATAAAGAAAAAGCAAAAATCCAACCCCCAAAAAAATCACCCTATCAGTCTACTCTCAGTCATTAGTAAAATGATGGGGAAGATGTCATCAACTGTGCTATCCAGCAGTACCTGCTCAGCAATAACCTGCTCAGTGACACCCAGTTTTTGTTCTGCTAGGACCACTTAGCTTCTGCCCTCTTTACAACCTTGGTTCAAACATGGTCAAAAGAACTTAATTCCAGAGGAGAGGTGAGACTGACAGCCCTTGATATTGAGTCTGCATTCAACAGATTGCGGCATCAGGATCCCAAGCAAAATTCCTTGGGAATCAGAAGAGAACTACTTGTTGGTTGGAGTCATACCTGGCACACAGGAAGATAGTTGTAATTGTTGGAGGTCAGTCATCTCAGCTCCAGGACATTTCTGCAGGAGTTTCTCTGGTAGTGTCATAGGCCAACCATCTTCAACTGCTGATGATTGCCCAATGTTCAAAACCATTCACAACTCCTCATACTGAATCAATCCACGTTCAAATGCAGCAAGGCACCTGGACTATATCCAGGCTTAGGCTGAAAAATGGCAAGTAATATTCATGATACATAAATGCCAGGCAATGACCATCTCCAATAAGTGACAATCTAACTATCGCCCCTTGACCATCACTGAATCCCCCAGTATCAACATCCTGGGTGTTACCATTGACTAGCACCTCAACTGGACTTGTCTTATGGAAAAGGTGGCTGCAAGAATAAGTCAGAGGCTAGGAATACTGCAGTGAGTAATTCACTGCCTGACTCCACACAGCTGGTCACTAGCAAGAAGGTAAAATCAGCATGTGATGTAACACTCCCCATGGGTGCCTGGATAGATGCAACTCCAATAATATTCAAAATGCTTGACACCATCCAGGACAAAGCAGTCTGCTTGATTGATTGTGGATATGATGCCATCCACTCCCTCCACCACTGATGTTTAGTAGCAACAGTGTGTACTATTTACAATATTCACTGCAGAAATTCATCAAAGATCCTCAGACAGCAACTTCCACACTTACTACCGTTTCCATCTGGAAGGACAAGGGCAGCAGATATATGGACATACAAGCACTTGCAAGTTCCCCTCCAAGCCACATACCATCCTGACTTGGAAACATATTGCCGTTCCTTTACTGTTGCTGGTTCAAATTCCTGGAATTCCCGCCCTAATGTTGTTCTGGGTATACCGACAGCACACGACTGCAGCGGTTCAAGAAGGCAGCTCAACCCCCACCTTCTCAAGGGGCAACTAGGATGGACAATAAACACTGACTAGTCAGTGACACCATGAGTGAATTAAAAATAAATTGGGAAAGGTTAGAAAATATGATTGTTTATTGTGAGGGGAAGTGAATACAAATGCTTTAGTTGCATTAGTATGACCACATTTGGAGTACTGTATATAGTTGTTGTGGTTCTGTTCGCCGAGCTGGGAATCTGTGTTGCAGACGTTTCGTCCCCTGTCTAGGTGACATCCTCTGTGTTTGGGAGCCTCCTGTGAAGTGCTTCTGTGATGTTTCCTCCGGCATTTATAGTGGTTTGAATTCTGAGGATGTCACCTAGACAGGGGACGAAACATCTGCAACACAAATTCCCAGCTTGGCGAACAGAACCACAACAATGGGTGTGGGCGGCACGGTGGCACAGTGGTTAGCACTGCTGCCTCGCAGCGCCAGAGACCCGGGTTCGTTTCCCGCCTCAGGCGACTGACTGTGTGGAGTTTGCACATTCTCCCCGTGTCTGCGTGGGTTTCCTCCGGGTGCTCCGGTTTCCTCCCACACTCCAAAGATGTGCAAGTCAGGTGAATTGGCCATGCTAAATTGCCCGTAGTGTTAGGTAAAAGGGGTAAATGTAGGGGTATGGGTGGGTTACGCTTCGGCGGGTCGGTGTGGACTTGTTGGGCCGAAGGGCCTGTTTCCACACTGTAAGTAATCTAATCTAATCTAATCTAATCTAATGACCACCAGAGCTACAAATCTTCTCACAAACTTTGAATACTGTATATAGTATTGGTTCTTTATTTAAGGAAGGGTATAAATGTTTTAGAAGCAGTTTATGGAACGTTTACGAGACTAATACTTGAAATGGCAGTGTTATCTTATGAGGAATGGTTGGACAGGCTAGTCTTGTATCTGCTGGAGTTTGGAAGAATAAGTGATGACTTGATTGAAACACATCAGCTCCCGAGTGGTCCTGACCAGGAAGATGTGGAAAAAATGTTTCCTCTTTTGGGAGAATCTAGTACTGAGGTCACTGTTTAAAAATAAAGGGTCACCCATTTAAGACAAAGGTGAGAATTGATTTTCTCACAGAGGGTTATGTGTTTTGGAAGTACCTTCTTGAAAAGGCGGTGGCAGCAAAATCTTTGAATACTTTTAAGGCAGTAGTGAATAGATTCTTGAAAACCAAGGAAAAGAAAACTTTTTTTTTAGATTACATTACTTACAGTGTGGAAACAGGCCCTTCGGTCCAACAAGTCCACACCCACCCGCCGAAGCGCAACCCACCCATACGCCCTACATTTACCCTTTACCTAATACTACAGGCAATTTAGCATGGCCAATTCACCTGACCTGCACATCTTTGGACTGTGGGAGGAATCCGGAGCACCCGGAGGAAACCCACGCAGACACGGGGAGAACGTGCAAACTCCACACAGTCAGTCGCCTGAGGTGGGAATTGAACCCAGGTCTCTGGAGCTGTGAGGCAGCAGTGCTAACTACTGTGCCACCGTGCACACCCAAACTTATTGGGGATAAGTGGGAATGTGGAATAATCAGATTAGTCATGATTTTATTGAAAAGCAGGGCAGTCTCAAGTGGCTAAGTAAACCCAATTCTGCTACTGAAACGTATGGTTTTATGTGTGAAACATATGGTTGTGTATATGACTTTATTCCTGATGAAGGGCTTTTGCCGAAACGTCGATTTTAACTGTTCCTCGGATGCTGCCTGAACTGCTGTGCTCTTCCAGCACCACTAATCCAGAATCTGGTTTCCAGCATCTGCAGTCATTGTTTTTACCTATATAAAATGTATGTTGTATGTATGAACTATCTCTTTAATGTGAGAGAGTATGGAGGAATTAAAGGAAGCCATGTGGCCTGAATTATGCCCAACAACAGGCTTGGCTGACTTGGTTATTAAAGGAAGGCCCAGATTGTTTTACTGAGAAAAGAACATGCAAGATGTAAATAATGACATCTGTGGAGATTCACATGGAGTTATTAGGAATGTCAGAGTTTAGAAATGGTTATGTTTTGATCTACCTGCTTAATTCCAAGATAAAATTGAATTAATTGTAGGTTTAGAATGTAGTTAATCAGTGGTTCAATCTGGATATATAAGGGATGTTGTCATGGAGATGGGCTTTGAAAGGGGAACAGGCCATAGAAAGTCATTTTTATCTTGACTTTGCAATTTCGCTTGAGATATCCCTGAACCTGTCAGGCGGGTCAGCCTGCAAAAATCTGAGAGAGAGAACCAAAATAGAAGAGTAACCAATCTCTTTTTGTCCACCATGCAGAATGCAGGTGAGAGCTCACGCTTGGATTTAATATACCAAATTTGGGGTAAGCTGGGAATCTCCAGGGAACCTTCACATGAAAGTCAGTTTGGAAATTAGAAGTTACTCACTTGGAGGGAAAAAAGGAAATGAGCCATTGGGAGCCAAAAGTAGCTTTGGACTCGTTGCAGTAAAACAATGTCCAGTTTGGTGACAGGCTTCCAAAGTAAGTGTTGGACCCCAAGTGAGGTAGCAAGCTCCAAGTCAGCAATGGCTACAAAGCTGCATTAGCCTCTCACCCCCACTTCCTCGGGTTGTCTCTCTCTTGTCTCCCGTTCTTTTTTGGATTGAAGGATCACAAAAATATTCAAACCCTAAAATGAAAAAGTCTGGGAAACACTAGGCTAGAATGTAATTGAGAAGGTGGATGGAATAATAGAAGCAAAAATCACTTGGAGTTGCACAGCATATCTTTCAGGAACATGAGCAAGTGCTGTACTTGTCACTTGGTAGACAGTGTGTATATGCATTAGTGCTCTGGGGAGATTTGAACATAATAACTCAGAAATGAGTTTGCAGCATCACTGAACAAATATGCAATGCACTGATATCACATTCCTGGGTCTCTCTTTTTAGCAGAGACATTAACTTACACAATTTGAGTTTATATTAAAATGGTGAATAGAAGCATGTATTAAAACCTTAATATGGATTCCAGTCACACTCATTTTCAGGTCTTTGGGAACAACCACAATGAACAGGCCAAAGAAATGTCCTTTTTCTAGATTAGGCTCACGGTAATAACCAAACCCTAAATGTTCCCTTACATAAAACTGGGTTATGATTCTTGTGGTCAGGAGTAAAGCCAAAATTGCCATTCTTTTTATTGGGTCTTGCACTTATTGGTTAACAAATAATTCTTAAAATCACAAGAAACTGCTCACCGTGTGGAATTACCTGTCTTCAGCCTGGAAGTTGGTCTCAGCAGTGAGTTATACAACAGCATGACCATTTTTTGGGTTGTTTTCCTCTGCATTTATAGCAAGCTTACAAGGTCAAGTAAACCATTTTAAGACTAACATTTAACTGAAGAAGCTATTTTGCGTTCAGTACTTAGTCAAGTATACTAAATCAAAAAATTAACCAAGCAATTGTATTTATTAATGACCAATCAGAAATAGACAATTGAAGTAACTAGCCTTAACTGAATTGAAATTAAACAGTGAATGATTAATCAGCATTTACTTTACATTTACTCATGATTAAAAGTCTGAAAGCCTGTTTATCTAATAGCACTAGAAATCTTTCTGTGTATGAAAGAATCTACAATCAGTGTATACTAGGACCATCTTTAACCTAGATCAGACCCTAGTCAATAATAGAGAATGATGATTCAGGTAACAAAACAACTTTCAACTGTCTATTATATTTGTGTTTGTTGCAAAAATGCAAGTAAATAAACTCCCATCAGAATAACACAGTAATCAAATTGCAACGTGTCCGATTTGAGATGAGGTTATGTTCATTTTGGGTACAAAGGTGGAGGTATGACGAGGCATTCTTTGCTATACTGTAAGAAGAATATCGTTGATAAAAAGATAAAAAGCAAGCTACACTTCAAGTGCTTGATCACTTATTGGGAAGTAGTAACAGACTGTCTTAAAACCAATTGGTATATCTTTTACCTTTGTATTGATGGAGTTAATTCCAATTAAAATTGTTGAGTTCAGAAAGGATGTAGTGGAATTAAACCTTTCCAGACGTGAATGCTATTTGGTTAAGGGTACTGAAAAAACTCCACAAAGGTCAATATCCTGTCACTTACTCGCCCTTCATTTACACATACATAGTACATGACACTGACCCAGCTAGCTCAGAGTCAGCTCCAAAAGTGAGTAGAACCTCTGACACTCCTCTGTCAGCTAGGGCTCTCTGATTGAACCAGGTTAACAGCCCCAATCAGGGAACTCCTATTCTGTGAGGTCCAGCTGGCTGATCTCCTTTCTATCAGTGCACATAAAGGTCTTGCCACATGAAGCCCTCCTGCGTCAGTATTCAAATAATTCTGTATCAATACACATTCTTCTTGTGAATAAATGTCTTTACATTTGGTGTTAGAACAGTCTGTTTTACTTTGTGGGTTGTTTGAACCTAAAAGAGTTAAAACAAATTGCTGATGAATTGGCTTGATGCCAGGCATGCATTAAAAAATGTTCGTCCCTTTAACTACATCTCTCCCCCACCCCCACACCCCAATAAAAAACAAATCACTGCTTGTTCCAGATCAGAAGATTTCTGTACAGGACATGACTGGGATTCCATGCTTTATTATACCACTGTGCCCCTGACAATTTGTGATTCCTTGTTTTGGCAGCATTCTGTGGTCAGTTCTCAATTGCCTCTTTATACATATTAGAGAAACTGTACAATGAAACTCTGAAGGTTTCATTTAGGACTTTTACTATCAAGCTTGTGTTGTGGGAGAAGCTTCCCCAGGATTTCTGCATCTGGTAAAAACTAATAAAAACAGTAATCTAATTTAAAAGCAAGCATGTCGTAGAGGTAGAAAGGAAATCCTGAGTTAGCAACCTATCCAAAACTCAAGTATCTGCAGTGCCACGCCCCATTTGCAGCAGAATCTTCAAGGCACAAATCAACCTTCGCAGTCATCTACTTGTCCACTGGAACCAGATTAAATACCCCAGATGACGAACATGATCACCTTTGTTTCTAAAGACTAACTAGACAGATCATGCTTGATCTTTATGTTAGCTCCAGCTGCTTGCCTTCTTGCATAATGCTAACATTCTTACCCAAAAATGATCTGTTTGAAATTTTCAGATAAACTCTCTCCCCAGTCAAAATATTTTTAGAAAGCTCTGGATTTCACTCCTACTTTCAGTTTTGAAGAACTCGTATTCAATTGGAAACAATAACTAAATTCCTCTTTCATCAGATCCTGTCACATCTGCAAAGTATTTCCAGCAGTTTTCTGTTTTTATGTCCATTGCTGTTTGCATGAAGAGTCTGATATTGCTTCTGAACAGCTTAGCTCTAATTTTATGGTTATGGCCCTCTGTTCTGGACTTCATGACCAGGGGAAATAATCTCTCTGTATCTAGCTATTCTAATATCTCATGTGACTTGGTATCAAATGTTGTTTTGATCTTTGCTCCTGCAAAGTGCCTTGGGATATTTTTACTATGTTAAAGGCGCTGTCTTACATGCATGTTGTTGTGATGAGTGAGCCATTATTACATCCACAAACTGCTGTAATTTAGCTTTTGTGTCATTGAAGGCCTGAATTACTGGGGTTAGACCCAGTCTATATTAAGCACGTCGACACTGTCTCAGGCTGGCTGCCAGCAGTGTTTACAACTAACCTCATTTTACATAAAAACACCTTTGAATGTGGTTTGTTGCTGCACTGATTTGCAAAATGAGTATTTGATTCCTGTCACCAGCTGAGTCTGTTTACACAAAGCCTGTGTTAGAGATTTTATTGCTCAGAGAATGACAACCCGTAATTTATTCCAAATGTATAAAGATCACACCGTTTTTATAATGCTGAACAGGTAAAAATAATTTCAAATGTTTGCTTTCCTATTTAGTAATTAGCTGACTCAAGAAATCTTATTGCTTAATCTAAAAACATTGGTTTCACTTTTGCTGACCTCGTCAAGTTCAACATTAACATAATTAAAGCAAAATCTACATTTTCAACCTTATTTTTGGATTTTAAATGATAGGATTTCTGTCAGGAAGAGATAGCTATTTCCTCCAGCTTATGTGGTAATGAAGGTGTGGATCTGGTACATATAACAAGATGGCAATGTAATTTTGCATCAGTGTTGATTTTTCTGATCTCTGCTAATATTTTGGCCATGGCTCAGTGGGTACATTCTCTCAGTCCAAAGCTCATGAGATTAGGACTCATTCCATGCTAATGTCAACATGCTCAGATCAGCACTGATGGAGTCCTGCACTGTTGGAGGTGTGTTTCAAATGAAACATTAAACCAGGACTCCATCTGTTCATTCAGAAATTAGATCCAATGATACTGTCTGGAGAAGAGCAAGGGATGTCTTCCCCACAGTCCTTGTGGAGGAATGACATTTGTGTAAATCATGGTGATGCAACTGATCACAGTAACTATCTTAAATGTGTTTACACCTTCCTTAAATAAGCTGACCAAGCGCTGTATGCAGCAGGCAAAAAGCAGTCTCACTGGTGCCCTGTATAACTGAAGCATAACCTTCTGATCTTTGTATTCAATTCCACTGAATCAGTAATAGTGTTCTATTAGCTTTCCTAATTACTTGCTTCATCTGCATGCTACTATTTTGCAAATAAGCACAAGGATACACAGATCACTCCGCATCTCAGACTGCTGCAATTTTTCACAATTCTCTTTTACACTTGCTGATAAAAAGGACAATTTATTTAATTTTCCATTCCTTTTTCCACTCATTTAACCTTTTTGAAATCTCTTTCTGGCCTCTTCTGAACCTACCTTCCTACTTATCTTTATCAGCAAATTTGGGAACCATACCTCACTCCCTTCATCAATGTCATTTGTATAAATTGTAAAAAGTTGAGATCACAGCACTGATCCTCATGGGGCACTGCTTGTTACATTGTGCCAACCCAAAAAAGACCACATTTCGGCTTCCTGTTAGCCAGCATTCTACCATATACCACAACTCATAGCATAAGATTTGATTTTCTGAAATAACATTTGATGTGGAACTTATTAAATGCCTTCTGGAAATTCAAGTCCAGTAAATCCACTGGTTCCCCTTTACCCATAGCATGTAGTACTTCCTCAAAAAACTCCAATAGATTGGTCAAACATGATTTCTCTTTCACAAAACTACGTTGATTATGCCTGATTATCTTGAACTTGCTGTAAATTCTTTAATAATATGTCACAGGGGAAATGTTAAATGCTATTAAGCCTACTGACTTATTTTCTGTTTTCTGGCTCAATCCCTTTTAAATAAAGGTGCACTTGCTATCTTCCAATATAATTGGACCAATGGAACTTGGAAATTAAAACCATAGCATCAACTGTCACACTATCTACTTCTTTTAGTACTCCAGGATGCAGTCATTAGGACCCAGGTACTTATCAGCTCACAGCTCCAACAATTTACGCTGTCCCACTTCTCTGGAAATTGTGATTTTTCTGAGTTCCTCAGTCCTTTCCATTTTCTGATTTATTGCTGCTTCTGGGTCGTTACTATTATCCTCCATAGTGAAGATTGACCCAAAATACCTGTTCAGTTAATTTGCCATTTCCTTAATTTCCATTATTACTTCTTTACTCTCATTTCTTATAGGTCTGATGCTGGCTTTATTGTTTTTATTTTTTAACTATTTATAGAAATTCTTACTATTTCTATTTATGGCTAAATTTCTCTTGTACTCTAATATTTCCCTCATTAATATTTGGCCATTCTTTGCTGTTTTTATATTTTGTCCATTCTTCTTAACTGCCACCATTCTACACAATTATATCCTTTTTCTTTCAGTTTGATACTATATTCAATATTTCTAATTAACCACAGATGGTGGGTCTGTCACTTGGAATTATTCTCATTTGATGCAATTTATCTATTCTCTGTATTCTGAAATATTCCCTTAAATGTCTGTTAGTGCATCTCTATTGGCCTATTCCTTTACCTAATTTGCTGATTTACTTTAGCCAGCTGTGTCCATACTCTCATAGTTCCCTTTATTTTAATTTAAAAAGCTAGTCCCAGACCACCTTCTCTCAGCCACAAACGAAATGCAAAATTCAATTATATTATGATTGTTCCTTCCATGAGGTACCTTCACTATGATATAATTAAACAATTTTGTCTCATTTCATAATACCAGGTCTCGCAAGACCTTCTCTCTGATTGGCTCCAGAATATTCTGTTCTCATAAATTATTCTGAAAACATTCTATGAGCTCCTCATCTAGGCTACCTTTGCTCATCGGCTTTGCATTGAATGTATGGATTAAAATTTTTTATTATCATCCCAATGCCTTTCTCATAAGTTCTCATTATTTATTCTTTTATGCTCCTTCCTATGTGTGGTTACTATTAAGAGGTCTGTACACCACTTTTACAATTTGTTTCTGTTGCATTTGTGAAGGATTTTGGGATATACTGTAGTTATATGAGGTGCTCTATCTCTTTTTCAGAGGTGATATTGTCCACAGTCTCATTGGCAGAAGAGAAAGATGGGGAGGTATCGGTCGGAATACTTATTGCTAATCATTCTTGATCGATTCCTGAAACATGCACATGTGTGAAAGCTGACTGAAGATAGAATTCGATTGATTTTGATCACCTTGCATGTGAGGCACATCCCCATGAGTGAGACATCAGAGACCGTTTCACATCCAGGAAACTGTACCAAGGTGAAACATGAGAGCCGTTAAGACAGTCAGGATGGGAAAATAATAGGTTAATCTTCCAAATTTAACCTTGGAATTATTTCTTGACTAATATTGTAAGCTACCAAATTAGTTCTTTTGTATGTCACTCCCACACTGAGTGCCTAGTTGCTGTGAGGTTCAGTTTAAAAATATGTGCATGCTATTTAAGCTTCTAACTGAAATAGGCTAAGAGGATAGTTAGAGATGATGCATGTGGCAGGTTCCACTGTGCTGATTCACAGGGAAACTGGAGGTGGAACACACAAGTTCCCTCTGATTTTGTACTCCCAATACTCCACTAGCCTTTCAATCTTCATTCACTGTAATTCTTCTGCTTGACACTAATCTTGTTCATAAAAGCACAAGGGGACCTTGCCCAGGAAGGGGACTGTATGAGTGTGTTTAGGGAGCAACATGGAGGGATTTTATTTGGAAGGGAATGGGGATTTGTATATGGTGAAATGGTCAAGGAGTGTGCATTAGAGAAGAGTGTGTCAATTGTGCATTTGGGGAGGATGGTGTACATTTGAGGTGGAAGGGGTTTGTGTTTGGATTGGGGATTGAGTGCATGTTTGATGCGAGAGTGGGATTTGACTGTTTCTTTGGGTTCAAATTTTAGTGTGAGCTTGGGGCAGGGGATTTGAGATTATTTTGGGTGGTCTGTGTGTTTAAGGAGAGGCATATGTATTTGGGAAGTGTGCCTTTGTGGAGGGTAGGGTGTACTTTGGGGTGGAGAGTGTGTATTTGGGCAGCATGTTTACTATTAACCGATACATTCTGAGATATTGTCTCTTTTTTTACTTGTAAATGTTTGGCATTTGCATGTTTTTATGAAACAACAGATGAAATCAGCTTCTTGCAGCAGAAATCCCACATTTATCTAGACCCACAGTCAACAGGCTGGGAGTGTGGAAGTCACATCATTCCTTTGGTGAAAAGCATCATTCTGTTAAAATATTTAGCAGCTAACAGAGGGACCACTAACTCTCTTAATCCTAGGCTGCCAGCACTCAGTTAAAAATAGTAAGATGTAAATCTCCAGTTGTGCACTTGCTCTCAGCTGTGAGCTGGTTATCTCTATCCATTGGTAAAATTGTGATGGGTGATTAGAGGATGCAGAAAAAGTGCTGAAGGTCAGCAATTTCTGTTTTGTGTGGCAGAGTGTGGCAAGTTATATTTCTCACTCACTCTCTGCTGGTTGTACTCACGATGAAGTCTTTGATTCAATGACTTCAGACTTAATTTTTATGCTGCAAACAATTTAGTTAAAGAGTCACTTTCCCAACACCTGGGAGCTGGGGCATTCATTAATTGAATATGAAATGGAAGTGTATTTGAGGCTGCCTGTATCAGCTAATGTATTCCAGATCAATTGAATGAATGTTCTTCAAATCGAGGTCTTGATTATCTGTTCACCTTTCTGTGAGAACACGAGAACCTTTCAACATACCTTTTTGCATTATTCAGTTAGTCAACACACTAAATATCAGATATACCAACAGTGGTGCAGCCAAGGTCGGAGTTTGTTTCTGATCTAATAGGGAATTCTGCTGACTTGCTGCATAAAAAGTATGACCAAATGGGAAGATCCCAGATTTGATACTTTCAGATATGTTATGACATGGAGCATGTGAGACTTGAACCCAGGCTGCTTGGCTCTGAGGTATGGACAGTATCACTGTGCCTCAAGAGAGCTGTTTGCCTTCACTTTACCTACAGCATATCATCTATGGTGGTTTCAGAAGGCAGTTTACCACCACCGTCTCAAGGACAACTTAAGGACAAGCAATAAATGCTGATCAGCTAGTGATGCTATGTCTTACGAGTGAATTAAAAATAGTCCTGTATGTTGGAATTAGCTATTATGCTCATAATTAGCTCGGACATGTATATGGCCTGTAAATTATTAAAATTTAAAAGGCAATTTAAGGAGCATTATCAAACCTAATACAACATCAACCCATATGAGAAAATATTCAGACACATGATAAAATGCTTGGTCAGAGGTAGGTTTTAAGGAGCATCTTAAAAGGAGAGAGAGATGATTAAGGAGGAATTCCAGAGCTTGTGAAGGTATAGTCATCAGCAGTGGAGCAATCAAAAACAGAGCCAGGATTTTATGTTTGCAAGTCAGGACAGCTGCCGCCCTATGCAAATATAAAATCTGGTGTAATGATGTATGGTTAAAACCCAGAAATCAATTTGTGAGTGCCAAAACCAGCAGCCTGTCTGCCATTTAAAAATGGATAATTGAGCTTAGTAGCAAGCGAACTGATCAGAATATTTTGCTGCCCATTGCCATAATGCAGTTGGAATGGGCCGACAAGTGAGAGTGACGAGCGTGATTGTTCATGATCTGAGGAAGGACATGGGATAAATTGTTTTTGGGAGTGCCCTCTGTGTAAGTGGCAACTCCCACCTAAGTCAAGATGATGCCATACTTTATACTTCCCTACATGACTATTGATTAGGCTGGCTGATCTGTACCAAGCCAAATACCCGAGGCTTACCTGTATCTGGGACCTGCTGTGTCTATTGCTCATTTTTCATGGATCTGATTGCAAGTCTAGTAACATCCACGACTGAGCTTTGGTGATGTTGGAGCTGCTAAATCTGCTGGGCATTTCAAGTCAAGGACCTGAGGTGCTGAAATCTGCCGCTCAGCTTTTGTAATGGATTGGGATGAACATTTTATAATGTTCAGCCTGAAGATCTAACATAGGTGCAAGACACCAAAAATGGAAGAGAGTTATAGAGCTGGAGGACGTTACAGAGGGAAGCGGTAAGGCAGTAGTGGGATTTGAACACAAGAATGAGAATTTTAAAAGTTCTTAAAGGAGGTGTGAGAGAGAGAGCTGATGAAGGTATACGTGCAAATTCCAGTATAAAGGGCTTCAGCAGCTGAAGCACTGTTCTTTCATCATTAGTCCATGTCAGGCCTAGAGTCTTATGAAACAATATCTTTAAAACAACTATAATATTTTAAACTTAATTTACAGTCTGAAATAAATGTATAGCTGCCCAGGTTTACCCTAATCTCTTGCAAAATCTCTAAAATTCCACATCACCACATCTCTCTTTAGTCAAACCTTCCTTAAAGCTGCCTCTTTGACAAAGCTTTTGGCCAGCAATCCTAATAACCCCTAGTTGTGAGACTCAATATTGAATTGTGCTTAAAAGTGCCCCAGTAAAAAGCTTTGGAATGTTTTGCTACAATAAACTTGTTTATAAGTAAATAAACGTTTCTTTATCAAATTCCAGTTGAATGAGAAATTGAGGGAAAATCCAAGAGAGTGCATGAAGCATAAGGCAGATTAACAAAATGAGCAAAGAGATAGTAGATGCAGTTCGGTGGAGTGAAACATGAAGTAGTACGTGTTGGAAGAAAGTACAATCAATAAGGTATTACATTTTAATGCTAACATGAGAGGGCTGTCTCCCTACTATAGGAAAATATTGTGAAACTTGAAAGGGTTTAGAAAAGATTACAAGAATGTTGCCAGGGTTGGAGGGTTTGAGCTACAGGGAGAGGCTGAATAGGCTGGAGCTGTTTTCCCTGGAGTGTCAGAGGCTGAGGGGGATCTTACAAAGATTTATTAAGTCATGAATGATCAGGTGAATAGCCAAGGTCTTTTCCCTAGAGTAGGGTAGTCCAAAACTAGAGGGCATTGGCTTAAGGCGAGAGGGGAAAGATTTAAAAGGGACCTAGGGGGCACCTTTTTCACGCAGAGGATAGTGCATGTTTGGAACAAGCTGCCAGGGAGGTAGTGGAGGCTGGGACAATTGCAACATTTAAAAGGCATCTGGGTGGGTATATGAATAGGAAGGGTTTAGAGGGATATGAGCCAAATGCTGACAAATGGGACTAGATTAATTTAGGATATCTGGTCAGCGTGGATAAATTGGACCAAAGAGTTTGTTTCTGTGCTGTGTAACTATGACTGTAAATAAATGGTGAAATCTAGAGGTGGAGTTTCAGTCTAAATGAAGGCATGTGGGGTTCAGGGTTTTATTGGTAAGAACATTCAAAGACTAGAGAAATGCATTTCTGTCTGCATTTCATGGCTTGGGCATTCCAAAGCTTTTCACAGCAAAAATAGTTCAAATGTAGTGTCAGAGTATTTAAGCAAAACACATTTTATTTTTACACTACAGTTAAAATGCAGACAAATTAAAAACAAAACAAAAGAATTGACTTAACTGTAACTCTGTTGAAATGCTTAACAAAGTAACGTATACATTAACTCCTAGTAATAGGTATCTGGGGAGTCTGTTGAGTTGAAAAAAAGCCATCTTAAATGCATATCAGCCAATACCAGAAGCCTACAGCCAACATTTTAGGAATCAAAGGAGGGAACCTGGTCAAACGTAAAGGATCAACCAAAGTAATTTTGACAGGAGGATAAGGGCATTGAAAATAGATCAAACATATGACTCTCTCAGAGAGACTATGAAATATTTTGGAGGAGTTCAAAAATTCACTTGCTGAAGTAGTGAGAACCCATGTGGAAGAGCAGAGAGTTAAAACAGCAAGATTAGCAGCTGAAATGGCTGATGATTATGAGTTGGTCCATAAATCAAAGTTTGGCTTCTGACATCAATTTCAATCGGTGAGGGATTTAAATTGGGCAAAAGAGAAATCCTCAGGTGATAAGGGAAAAGGACATCTCATTGAAGATAGTAAAGAAGTTTACCACAGGGTAAAATGGAAGCCCATGAAGGGGAAAGAGAGGTTAAAAAAAAAGCTCAGGTGTTTTCACTGTAATAAAGGAGGCCACATGAGGTTGCAGTGTTCATTGTTCAGAAAAGGCTTTGGGAAGATGGAGGTGGAAGAACAGGATAAACCAGTGAGTTGTGTTGAAGTGGTAAAGGAAAGCACAGTGGAAGCTAAAAAGCTGTAAAAGAATGCACAATCTGGTCAGGGGTTGGTTGAAAAGAAAATGCAGATCTCTTTAAAGAATGTAGTTGCATGGGTAAGGTTTACTCATGTGTACCAGGATGAGCAGGTAAAGAGATTAAAATTTTAAGAGACATGGGTGCAAGTCAATCTTTGGTGATGAGAGATGAGGAGAAAGGTGATTCAGAAGGAGTATTGCCAGAAAAAGTGACAAAATGTGGAATTCATGGTGAGAACAGCAGTGTTCCATTATATAAAGTGAAGTTGGAGAGTCTGGTGAAAAGTGAAGTGGTGGCAGGAGTAATAGAGAAGTTCTTCGTTCTAGAAATATGGTTTATCGTTGGTAATGATAGAGCTGGATCACAGGTAGCAGTGATGCTGACAGTGGTTGAAAAGCCAGTGGACAACCAGCAAGTGAGGTGTTACAGGAAGTATATCCTGGGATTTTTCTTGACTGTGTTATAACAAGGTCACAAAACCACAAGTGGCAACAGAAGGAGAAATCAAAG
This sequence comes from Chiloscyllium plagiosum, assembly GCF_004010195.1. Classification (NCBI taxonomy): domain Eukaryota; kingdom Metazoa; phylum Chordata; class Chondrichthyes; order Orectolobiformes; family Hemiscylliidae; genus Chiloscyllium; species Chiloscyllium plagiosum. Next base: position 2,093,804 of record NC_057744.1, on the reverse strand, counting down.
AATAAACGTAAGGAAGTTGAAGTTCAGTTATTCAGAAACTGTGTTTGATCAAATGGATGAGAAAAAAAAAACAAGAATTGGTGGAGGACAATGTGGATATTTTTAGTTCAGAAAAATTCGCTGAATTAACACAGAAAGATGAAAAACTAAAGCAGTTGTATCAAAAAGCATACACAGAAGAAGAGTCTGAATCTTTCCCAGAATATTATTATCTTAAAAATAATGTCTTGATGAGGAAATGGAGACCATCACATATTCAAGCTTTTGAGAAATGGGCAGAAGTTCATCAAGTTGTATTACCAGTGGGTTATAGAACAGAGGTGTTGCAGGTAGCACATGAATTACCGGTAGGAGGTCATTTCAGAATAAGGAAAACTTAAGCTAAAATACCAAAACATTTTCATCGGCCTGGAATCCATAGGAATGTGGTCGACCCCACCCATCTTCCCCCAACCTCCCCCATTTATTTCTCAGCCCCTTTCCCCTCCACATTCCTGATGAAGGGCTTATGCCCGAAAGATTGACTCTCCTGCTCCTCGGATGCTGCCTGACCTGCTTTTTGACTCTGACTCTCCAGTATCTGCAGTTCTCACTTTCTCCATTTGCCAGACTTGTCATACATGTCAGATAATTGGAAAATCTCAGGCAATGATAAAGTCAGCACCCTTAATATCCATTCACACATTTGAGGAACCTTCTACAAAAGTCTTAATTGATTACATATGACCCCTACTAAACCAAAATGTGGAATCAGTATTTGTTGAGCATAGTGAATGTGTCTACTCGATTTCCAGAGGTCATTCCATTATACAGTGAAAAGGATTGTGGAAGAGTTACTCAAATTTTTATAGATACACACTGCCCACAGAGATCAATCAGGTCAAGGTTCAGGTTTTATGTTAAAGTATTGAAGGACGTTATGGATATCGTAGGAATAAAACAATTCAATTCCACTGCGTACCATCCAGAATGGCAGGGAACATTAGAACAATGGCATCAAACCTTAAAGACCATGTTGAGGGTTTGTAGCCAACACTATGCAGAGCATTGGCATAAAGAAACTCCATTTGTACTTTTTATAGTTAGGGATGCACCTAATGAATCAAGTAAATTCAGTCCATTTGAATTAGTTTTGCAGATGAGATGCATGGACGACTGAAATTAATTAAGGAGAGATTAGTGAGTCACAGTTCAGAAACCACATGTTTGGACTATGTGTCAGATTTTAGGGAAAGATTAAATAGAGTGAGTGAGTTAGCTAGACAGCATTTAAAAGTAGTACAGCATGCAATGAAACATGAAGCAGACAAGAGAACAAAAAGTCATAATTTTGCTCGTGGAGATAAAGTGTTAGTGTTACTCTCAGCGGTAGGTCAGAGATGCAGAAGAGTCCTGTTAAGTGGATCAGAAATGTGGCAAGTGTGTTCTGAGAGGCTAGAACATGGCAGATGCCAATGTGTCTGGATGTGAGTGCATGTGAACTGTGTCCCTTTTCAACAAAGTGGATAATTGGAGTTAGCGATGACAAGTTTTCCCAACGCCTAGTTTGTTGACCAAATTTGGTCAGATCGCAATCATAATATGAATGAGGCGAGTCAGGCCTTTAACAAGTGTCAGTCACTGTGAATAGGCAACTTGCCACTGCTCTGTGAGAATCTCAACACGCTGCTTCAAACAAAGCCCATAAAAGATGACACAAGATGATTGTGAAATTGAGGTATACCTAGGTGAGATATACTGCCTGATTCTGCCACGCATCTTGCTGTAGCCTACATTGCTCAGCCCCCATACAATTCTGACCTTTACATTACTTACTATTTCCAAAATTATTTCCCAATTTATTTATAAAGATTACTAACAGCAGAGATGTTCTGACTGTTCCCGGGGCCCTGAACATAGCCTTTTAATTTAAACCATTACCATTGCTATTATTAGTCTTTTTTTCCATTATTTACCTAATTCATTATCCAACTTAAAAGCTTTCTGCTTTATACCCCAGAGTTCTCAATTGAGCCAGAAAATCTCTTGTGCATGATTTTATCCAGGACCTCAAAAAGTTAAAATATGGGACATGAATAACCTTATGATCATGCAACAGCTCTGTTACGTCCTCCTGGGATTGCAGTGAATTTGTTAGATATGACCTGACCTTCATGGATCAGCATTTGTTTGGAATTACTGCCTATCCCCTTGTTGGATGCTCTAGAATTGCTTCCACTAATGTTTACAATGTTTTACCATTGGGAGTCATCGTCACAGGGCAATCTCCTGCATTTCTGTATTTGAGATCTGAAATATTCAATATTTTCTCCTAATCTGGTACCATCCCTGTATCCAATGAGGTGTGAACAGTTTAAACTGTCAATCCTTTACTTCTATCGTCATTTCCTTAAGTGCTCTTGAGATGCCTTCCATCTGGTTTTCATACTTCATGAATATTTAAGTACTCAGCTTTTTAAGGTCCATTTCACTACCAGACATGAATTTAAGATTCCGCTTTGGGAAAGATGTACTAGAGCGATCTAGTGGTGACAGAAATTTGAGGCAGTGTCGGAGCAAGGCATCTTTTTGCATTTCCTGTCAGTTACCATGTTTTCCTACACACTTCGCCTTGAAATATTTTTGGATTATGACTTGTTTCAAGTATAAGCTAATATCAGAATGGCAAGAGCCATTGAGATATTGGCAAATTATGGAATCAACGATCTATGTTTTTAACCCAGAAGATTTAAGAGTTAAGAAGGAAAGGAGCAAGAGAGAAAGAAATCAGGAAAGAGTTAAATCAGATGCAGAAAGAACCAAAGAGGGAAAAATTGGAGCAAAAAAGTATTAATCAAAATAAAATTAATTACATTTTAAAAATCTCTCAAACCAAGTTTGCACATGCCTTTCTGATGGGGAGATTGTTGCATTACCAATTAAAGATGGCTGCATGCTTCAGCAGCTGCTTGGCACAAAGATAGCCCTGTCAATATAGACTCCCCTTCCTTTGGAGCAGCCACTTTCTCCTCCCGATCCGGACTGAATTGGGACGAGGAGCCGAGAGAGCATAAGAAGTGACCAAGGCAGCACGGAGTGGGGAGTGGATTGGCTGTCACTTTTAAAAACAAGTCACCGTGAAATAAAGATAAGGCAGTCTGTGTGGGCACTAACAACACTGCGCGTGGAACATGGTGCCATCAGCAGCACATGGGCAGACAAATGCTGAAGCCTGTCATGTCCAGCTCACATTGTGCTGACGAGTATTTCAACAGTCGGAGCAACTTATCCATTAGATGATATGTAGTTGGTGTGAGCTGTGATTTTCTCATCAAGCTCAGTGCATATCAATGTGAAATTCTAGCAGATACTGGGAAGTTAAGGGCAGGGCCCTGCTTGTATGAAACAAATGGTGGAATCGTAAGTCAAACTGAAAGTTCTGTTGATTGGTAACTCTAGTGCCTTTTTCTTCCTGAACTTGCTGACTAATTGTGCATTATTAATGCCAAGCATTTTTATTATTCTGTGAAAATCTGGCCTTCCACAGTCTCCTCTAACCTCTTTCACTATTTATTTCCCAAGTTATCGCATATATTGATATCATGGCCTTCAATTACCCCTCAGAACCTGGTCCATTATTGACAGAATGTTCAGGCACTCATTAAGTGTATCCTCTTGCGTCCGTAAGGGAACATAAGGGAGACAGCTGAGCAGCATCTTTCTCATCAATAAAATTACCAAATATCATTTAATACTTTGAAAGTTCAAAAGAATCAAATTTTATTCCCTACCTTAACCTTGTAGATTTCATTTTTTTAACCTTCCTTTCTACTCCAAATTATCTGATTGGCAGCTTCTGGTTTAGTTTATTTTCTAAGCCTCTACCTCTTTTTAACCTCTTACAATATTTGTAGATACCTTCATACTGTTTCTGTATTTTTTTAAACACTTAACTTCCTTCCCTAATAACCTATGCTGCAGTCTGATTAACCCACTGATGGAAAGATTTATAGCTAAATTCCTTTTTGTTTCACTTCAATTGTCATGGCCTTACATGAGCTCCTCCAGAATCAGAGCCATTACTGCCAAGCACTAAGATGGAAAAAAAAACAAAAAATTACTGAAAACACACAGCAGGTCTAGCAGCATCTGTGAAGAGAAATCAGAGTTAACATTTCGGGTCAAGTGACCCTTCCTCAGAATTGGTGATAGCCAGGAAATGGATATTTTTTTATGCAGAAGACAGGGGAAAGGTGGGAGGTGTAAACAATAGGTGGAGATAGAGCCCAAACAGAGAGAAAGACAGTTGAACAGAAACAAGTGTGGATAAAAACCAGCATAGGAGAATGAGATTATTGTGGTTCTGTTCGCCGAGCTGGGAATTTGTGTTGCAGACGTTTCGTCCCCTGTCTAGGTGACATCCTCAGTGCTTGGGAGCCTCCTGTGAAGTGCTTCTGTGATCTTTCCTCCGGCATTTGTAGTGGTTTGAATCTGCCACTTCTGGTTGTCAGTTCCAGCTGTCCGTTGCAGTGGTCGGTATATTGGGTCCAAGTCGATGTGCTTATTGATTGAATCTGTGGATGAGTGCCATACCTCTAGGAATTCCCTGGCTGTTCTCTGTTTGGCTTGTCCTGATAATAGTAGTGTTGTCCCAGTCGAATTCATGTTGCTTGTCATCTGTGTGTGTGGCTACTAAGGATAGCTGATCGTGTCGTTTTGTGGCTAGTTGGTCTTCATGGATGCGGATCGTTAGCTGTTTTCCTGTTTGTCCTATGTATGTTTTGTGCAGTCCTTGCATGGTATTTTGTACACTACATTGGTTTTGCTCATGCTGGGTATCGGGTTCTTCGTTCTGGTGAGTTGTTGTCTGGAGAATGAATGGATGCTAATGGGGACTGTTAGAAGCTAAGAATGGGTTGTGTGTGGGAGCAGGTGATGTGATGACAAGGCCTGGTGTGTGGGGATGGGGGAAAACATGGGGGAAGATGCTCAAGCCCTAAAACTATTGAACTCCAGTCCAGATGGCTGCAGGGTCCCCAAGCAGAAAACAAGGTGTTGTTCTTCCTTGCTGGAACACTGCAGCAAGCTTGAGACAGAGATGTTGGCCAGGGAACACGGTGGGTGTGAGAGTGGCATGTAACACGAAGATCAGGATCTTTTTTGGAGATAGAATGAAGGTGTTGTGTGAAGCAGTTTGCACTTTGTTTCCTCAATGTAGAGGAGACCACTCTGTGAGCAGCAAATGCAGTTGACAAGCTGTAGTTTGGTTAGTGGTAAGAAGGGCACCACCCATCATATCTCTTGTGCGCACCTAGTCTCTCTGTATCTCGTTGCCCTCGAAACGGCCACAATGGTGAAGGAACTGTTGCACATCTCTGTCTGGAATAACCCTTTGCAAAGATGATCTGGAGAGCAATGCAGAGGTTTGTCACGAACAGCTCCATGACACAGGACTCTGATCTACAGACTTCCCTGGGAAGTACATTGTGACAAACATCAACTGCTCCTAGAGCATTGTCACCTCAGTGGAAGGCACTTTTTGCTCTGCCTAAATCTTGGTGAACTTCCCGTGTAAAAAGATTTCCTTGACCGTGCGTTGCAGACTGACACATTCCAAGGTCGTGGACTACATGCTGGGGAACACACCAACACTTGGGGCAGCTGACATCAAGGTGCAATAGGAAAGGCCACTGTCTAAGGCCTTTCTGCCAATGATATCCCAAGTGTCTGTTAACTTCTAGAACTCATTATAGTTTGTATCTAAATGTACATACTTCCTAGTCATATTCAGTAAGTGATCCAATTCTGCATTTGGATGGAAACCTGAGTGTGATGCTGAAAAGAAAAAACATGATATTTTCTGTAATGTATAACTTGAACTGTTTTGTAATGTACTCATAGGTAATTAATGAATAAAGTATATTTTTGCAAAACAAATTCTTGACTCATTGAGTGATTCCTTCCTGAGCACTGGAGGAGTCATGAGGAACAAACATATGGAACATAAAAATAAAACAAATACATGCTGATGCTGGAGATCTGAAAAAACAAAAAAAACAGAAATTGCTGCAGAAACTCTGTTGGCCTGGCAGCATCTGTGGAGAGAGAACAGAGTTAATATTCCAAGTCCATTGGCCCTTCTTTAGAACGGAACAAGAGTCATACTGCATTCGGGAGGCTAACTCTGTTTGTCTCTTCACAGATGCTACAGGACCTGAGGAATTTCTCCAGCAAGTTCGGTTTTTGTTTGAGACATATGGAGCAGTCTGATGGTTTTTTAAAATAATGCCTTTTTAAAATTATATCTTAGGTGTAGAAAATGGCAATACTTTGCATTGTAAGTAGTTCTTTTATTTCAAAAAGTAACACCACACTGTGATACTAAACCACACGCATCAGGATGCCTCTGTTCGTCAATGAATATTAATAATTTGAATATAGCTCTGGAAGGAGGTCTGATGCATTATATTTTTTATCCATTGGTTGTGTGCTTCTTCCACTTGGTTTCGTGGGGGTAGTGCATACATTTTCCCAGCTTCTCATAGAGTCTGCCTCTCTTGTTCGCACTTTTACTTGACTTCAAGATGTTCTGTTTATTTATAGAGCAGCACACATTTCTCTCCTGTAGTCTCCCTCTCCTTACAGGAGCAGGTCCCTTGTTGATTCAGTTTCATTGCAGTAATGTCCAGTGGCTGCTTTCTGTTCTCTAAGATACACACGCTGACACTCTAATACAAAACTGTTATGACCACAAAGAATAATCATTCCTACAGCAGAATACATTCCACAATTCCTGGTCAGGAGGGAGGGAGGCTTCTGGTAAAATTATGACATTAAGAGGTGCCAAATAGGATCACGTAAGCTGATACATGTGGAACAGAGACAAAGAAAAGAGCCTTTGGCAAAGTCAAGTCTCTGTGTACCAGTGCAGGTCTGTCACTAGGAGTCTAGAACAAGCAGTAACAAATTCAAGCTTCACAAATTAAGAGAACGCTAATTGATTTGTCCTTTGAATTCAACATCAATCAATTCAAGATTTTTGACGAATATTTTCAATAGGGCATATTGTTACACAACTCCGGAGCAGTTAGATTTGAAACCAGGTCTCCTGGATCACAGGTAGGGACACTGCAAGAGCCTGGTACCCCCTTGTAACAAGTCTCAGAGTGACATTGCCATTTGTTGGGAGCAGGTTGCATAGTTAACAATGCTGCCTCACAGCGCCAGGGACCTGCGTTCAATTCCAGCCTTGGGCAACTGTCTGTATGGAGTTTGCACATTTTCCCCGTGTCTTGAGTGGGTTTCTGCCAGGTGCTCTGGTTTCTTCCCACTGTCGAAAGATATGCAGGTTGGGTGGATTAGCCATGCTAAGTTGCCCCATAATGTCCAGGCTGTGCAAGCTAGGTGGGCTAGCTTTGGGAAATGCAGGGCTACAGGGATAGGGATGAAAATGTATTGCTGGAAAAGCGCAGCAGGTCAGGCAGCATCCAAGGAGCAGGAGAATCGACGTTTTGGGCATGAGCCCGATAGGGATAGGGTAGAATGCTCGATGGGCTGAATGGCCTCTTTCTGCACTGTAGGGTTTCTGTCATTCCTGCCAGTCACTTCACATGTCAGCAAAATAAAGAAGTAGGTCATCGACTTCAGGAAGTGGAGTGGAGGGCACAACCCTGTTTGTATCAATGGTGCTGAGGTGCAGGTGGTTGGGACCTTCAGTTCCATGGAGTAAACATCACCAATGATCTATCCTGGTCAATCCATGTCAATGCTACAGTCAAGACAGCACACCAATGCCTCTACTTCCTCAGGAGGCTAAGGAAATTTGGTGTGGCCACAATGACTCTGACCAATTTTTATAGATGCACCATAAAAAGCATCCTATCCGGATGCATCATTGCTTGGTATGGCAACTGTTCTTCCCAAAACTGCAAGAAATTACAGAAAGTTGTGAATGCAGCCAAGTCCATCAGGAAAACCAGCCTTCCATCCATTGACAACAAAAACAGAAATTGCTGAAAAAGCTCAGCAGGATTGGCAGCATCTGTGGAGAAAAATCAGAGTTAACGTTTCAGGTCCAGTGACCCTTCCTCAGAACTGATGGTAACTAGGAAAATGTTGGTTTTTATACAGAAGATAGGATGATGAGAGGAGTTAAGGTGTAAATGATAGGTGTGGATAGAACTCAAACAGAGAAGGACAATTGGATAGACAAAGGAGTGGATAACGATTAAGCTAGGAGATGAATAGCTATTAATGGGGACTGTTAGTGGCTAACAGTGGTTGGTATGTAATAGCAGACCATGTGATAACAAGGCCTGGATTGTGGGGGAAGGGGTAAGGACATGGGATAAGCTCAAGCCCTAAAGTTGTTGCGCTTGATATGGAGTCTGGATGCTGTAGAGTTCCCAAGCAGAAAACGAGGTGCTGTTCTTCCAGTCTGTGCTGAGCTTTGCTGGAGCAACGCACCAAGGCTAAGACAGAGATGTTGGCCAGGGAACAGGGTGGGGTGTTGAAGTGGCAGGCAACGGGAATCTCAGGGTCTTGTTTGCGGACCGCATAACAGTCACACAATCTATCTTTCATTTCCCCAATATAGAGTTTCTTTCCATTGATTCTGTCTATACTTTCCACTGCCTCGGCAAAGCATTCAACATAATCAAAGACCCCTCTTACCCCAGTTCAACTCTCCTCCACCCTCTTCTGTCAGGCTGAAGATATAAAAGTTTGAAAACATGTACCAACAGATTTAAGAACAGCTTCAACCCCACTGTTATCAGACTTATGAGCAGACCTCTCGTATATTAAGGTTGATCTTTCACTGCACCTTCTCTGCAGCTGTAGCACTATATTTTGCATTCTGTTCTTTTATCCTGATATACTTATGTAAGGTATGATTTGTCTGGTTAGCGCGCAAAACAGTATTTTTCACTGTATCTCAGTACATTTGACAAATTGTAAGTAGATTTCAGTTTTCTGTAAGAAAAATAGGATGGTTATGGTAGGGGATTTTAACTTTCCAAGCATAAACTGGGACTGCCATACTGTTAAGGGTTTAGATGGAGAGGTATTTGTTAAGTGTGCACAAAAAAACTTTCTGATTCAATATGTGAATGTACCTCCTCGAGAAGGTGCAAAATATGACTTACTGTTGGGAAATACGACAGGGCAGGTGACTGAGGTGTCAGTGGGGGAGCGACCATAATTCTATTTAAAATAGTGATGGAAAAAAATAGACCAGATCTAAAAGTTGAAATTCTAAAATTGGAGGGAGGCTAACTTTGACGGTATCAGGCAAGACCTTTCAAAAGCTGATTGGGGGCAAATGTTCACAGGTAAAGGGATGGCTGGAAAATGGAACGCCTTCAGAAATGAGATAATGAGAGTCCAGAGACAGTATATTCCAGTTCGGGTGAAAGGAAAGGCTGGTAGGTGTAGGGAATACTGGGTGATTAGAGAAATTGAGGGTTTGGTTAAGAAAAAGAAGGAAGCATATGTCAGGTATAGACAGGATAGATGGAGTGAATCCTTGGAAGAGTATGAAGGCAGTAGGAGTATATTTAAGGGGGAAGTCAGGAGGGCAAAAAGGGGACATGAGACAGCTTTAGCAAGTACAGTTAATGAGAATCCAAAAAGTTTTTATAAATACATTAAGGACAAAAGGGTAAGGGAGAGAAGAGGGCCCTTCAAAGATCAGCAAGGCGGCCTTTGTGTGGAGCTGCAGGAGTTGGGGGAGATATTAAGCGAGTATTTTGCATCATTGTTTACTGTGGAAAAGGACATGGAAGATATAGAATGTAGAGTAGTAGATGGTGACCTCTTAAAAAATGTCCATATTATAGTGGACGAAGTGCTGGATGTCTTAAAATGCATAAAAGTGGATAAATACTAGGGTACACCTGATCAGGTGTACCCTAGAACTCTGTGGGAAGCTAGGGAATTGATTGCTGGGCCCCTTGCTGAGATATTTGTATCATCAATAGTCACATATGAGGTGCTGGAATACTGAAGGTTGGCTAACGTGGTGCCACTGTTTAAGAAAGATTATAAGGACACGCCAGGGAACTATAGACCGGTGAGCCTGATGTCAGTGGTGGGCAAGTTGTTGGAGGGAATCCTGAGGGACAGGATGTGCATATATTTGGAAAGGCAAGGACTAATTATGGATAGTCAACATGGCGTTGTGTGTGGGAAATCATGTCTCATAAACTTGATTGAGTTTTTTGATGAAGTAACAAAGAGGATTGATGAGGGCAGAGTGGTTGATATGGACTTCAGTAAGGCATTCGACAAGGTTCCCCATGAGAGACTAGTTAGCAAGGTTAGATCTCATGGAATACAGGGAGAACTAGCCATTTGGATACAGAACCAGCTCAAAGGTAAAAGACACAGGGTGGTCGTGGAGAGTTTTTTGTTTTTTAGACTCAAGGCAGGTGACCAGTGGAGTGCCACAAGGATTGGTGCTGGGTCCAATACTTTTCATCATGTATATACATGATTTAGAGTCATAGAGTCATAGAGAAGTACAGCATGGAAAAAGACCAGATATCCCAACACAATCTAGTCCCACCTGCCAGCACCCAGCCCATATCTCTCCAAACACTTCCTATTCATACACCCATCCAAATGCCTTTTAAATGTTGCAATTGTACCAGCCTCCACCACTTCTTCTGGCAGCTCATTCCATACACGCACCACCCTCTGTGTGAAAATGTTGCCCCTCAGGTCTCTTATATCTTTCCCCTCTTACCCTAAACCCATGCCCTCTAGTTCTGGACTCCCTAGCCCCAGAGAAAAGACTTTGTCTATTTATCCTATCCATGCCCCTCATAATTTTATAAACCTCTATCAGGTCACCCCTCAGCCTCTGATACTCAAGGGAAAACAGCCCCTGCCTGTTCAGCCTCTTCCTATAGCTCAAATCCTCCAACCCTGGCAACATCCTTGTAAATCTTTTCTGAACCCCTTCAAGTTTCACAACATCTTTCCGACAGGAAGGAGACCAGAATTGCATACAATATTCCAACAGTGTTAGGGTGAAAGGAAAGGCTGGTAGGTATAGGGAATGCTGGATGACTAAAGAAATTGAGGGTTTGGTTAAGAAAAAGAAGGAAGTTTATGTAAGATATAGACAGGATAGATCGAGTGAATCCTTAGAAGAGAATAAAGGCAGTAGGATTATACTTAAGAGGGAAATCAGGAGGGCAAAAAGGGGACATGAGATAGCTTTGGCAAATAAAATTAAGGAAAATCCAAAAGGTTTTACAAATACATTAAGCACAAAAGGGTAATGAGGGAGAGAATAGGGCCCCTCAAAGATCAGCAAGGAGGCCTTTGAGTGGAGCCGCAGAAAATGGGGGAGATACTAAATGAGTATTTTGCATCAGTATTTACTGTGGAAAATGATATGGAAGATATAGAATGTAGGGAAAGAAATGGTGACACTTTGAAAAATGTCCATATTACAGAGGAGGAAGTGCTGGATATATTGAAATGCATAAAAGTGGATAAATACCCAGGACCTGATCAGGTGTACTCTAGAACTCTGTGGGAAGCTAGGGAAGTGATTGCTGGGCCTCTTGCTGAGATTTTTGTATCATCAATAGTCACAGGTGAGGTGCTGGAAGACTGGAGTTTGGCTAACGTGGTGCCACTGTTTAAGAAGGTGGTAAGGACAAGCCAAGGAACTATAGACCAGTGAGCCTGACATCGGAAGTGGGCAAGTTGTTGGAGGGAATCCTGAGGGACAGGATGTACATGTATTTGGAAAGGCAAGGACTGATTAGGGATAGTCAACATGGCGTTGTGCGTGGAAATCATGTCTCACAACCTTGATTGAGTTTTTTGAAGAAGTAACAAAGAGGATTGATGAGGGCAGAGCAGTAGATGTGATCTATAAGGCGTTTGACAAGATTCCCCATGGGAGACTGGTTAGCAAGGTTAGATCTCATGGAATACAAGGAGAACTAGCCATTTGGATACAGAACTGGCTCAAAGGTAGAAGAACTGGTTCAAAGGTGGTGGTGGAGGGCTGTTTTTCGGACTGGAGGCCTATAACTACAAGGATCGGTGCTGGGTCTTCTACTTTTTGTCATTTACATAAATGATTTGGATGCATGCATAAGAGGTATAGTTAGTAAGTTTGCAGATGACACCAAAATTGGAGGTGTAGTGGACAGCGAAGAAGCTTACCTCAGATTGCAATGGGATCTTAAACAGAAGAGCCAATGGGTAGAGGAGTGACAGATGGAGTTTAATTTAGATAAATGCGAGGTGCTGCATTTTGGGAAAGCAAATCTTAGCAGAACTTATACACTTAATGGTAAGGTTCTAGGGAGTGTTGCTGAACAAAGAGACCTTGGAATGCAGGTTCATAGCTCCTTGAAAGTGGATTGCAGGTAGATAGGATAGTGAAGAAGGTGTTTGGTGTGCTTTCCTTTATTGGTCAGAGTATTGAGTTCAGGAGTTGGGAGGTCATGTTGCGGCTGTACAGGATATTGGTTAGGCCACTGTTTGGAATATTGCGTGCAATTCTGGTCTCCTTCCTATCGGAAAGATATTGTGAAACTTGAAGGGGTTCAGAAAAGATTTACAAGGATGTTGCCAGGTTTGGAGGATTTGATCTATAGGGTGATGTTGAATAGGCTGGGGCTGTTTTCCCTGGAGCGTCGGAGGCTGAGGGATGACCTTATAGAGGTTTATAAAATCATGAGGGACATGGTTAGGGTAAATAGACAAGGTCTTTTCCCTGGGGTGGGGGAGTTCAGAACTAGAGGGCATGGATTTAGGGTGACAGGGGAAAGATATGAAAGAGGCCTAAGGGGCAACGTTTTCACACAGAGGGTGGTGTAAATCTGAAATGGGCTGCCAGAGGAAGTGGTGGATGCTAGTATAATTGGAACATTTAAAAGGTATCTGGATGGGTATATGAATAGGAAGGGTTTGGAGGGATGTGGGCCGTGTGCTGGCAGGTAGGACTCGTTTGGATGGGCTATCTGGTCAGCATGGACGGGTTGGACCGGAGAATCTGCTTCCCTGCTATACATCTGTATGACTCTATGACTCTGTGACTCAGATCAAATCAAATGTGAATCATTGTCATAGTTGAGTGGTTGACCAATAACTGTTCACAGAGGTAGTGAGGCACTGGATTGAAGACATGCATATCCATGCCTCATAAAGTACAATGAACAGAGATGTTCAGCTGTGTCCGGTATCAGGAGATGGAATGGTATCCAGTTGTTTCCACTAATGGGGCATGAGAATGGCCTACAGGTGTATCTAGTGTCTGGGGTGGGTGGTGGTAATTTATCATTATGTCCAGTATCAGGATCGGGAACGGTTTAAAGCTGTTTAAGAATGGTGCCTTTTTTTAAACTCATTCATGGGATGAGGGCATCGCTGACTAGGTCAGCATTTATTACCCATCCCTAATTATTCCTGAAGAAGGGCTTATGCCCGAAACGTCAATTCTCCTGCTCCTTGGATGCTGCCTGACCTGCTGCGCTTTTCCAGCAACACATTTTTCAGCCCTAATTATTAAGAGTCAACCACATTGCTGTCGGTCTGGAGTCACATACAGGCCAGACCGGATAAGAATGGCAGCTTCCTTCCCTAAAGGGCATTAGTGAACCAGATGGGTTTTTCTGACAATTGACAATGGACTCGTGGTCATCACTCAACTCTTATTTCTGAATTATTTTTGCTGAATTCAAATTCCACCATCTGCCATGGCAGGAGTTGAACCTGGGTCTCTGGATTAATGATTCAATGATAATACCACTAGGCCATCACTATTAAAGAAGTTTGACTGGAGACTGGCTTTATTTTGATCCCAGCCTCATTATTGGCAATGGCACAAACCCGATACAGTTGGGCCTCTTTTAATAAAACAAACCCGTGACAAGAGGTAGAATCAGCCTATTTCACTAAAGCAGCTTAAAGCTCAGTGCTAATAATTTAACGTTTATTGATCGAAACAGTAAAACGTTTATCAGCTTGACTTGAAGCAAACTGTTTTCAAGTACTGCAGTGGTTTCCTTAGGGCCATTTTCTGATTGTTCCCAGTGGGCTAATAAGACAAGGACTGCGAAAGATTAGTCTAATAGGCCTATAATTCCCCTAATGTGATAACACAGAGGTCACACATGTAACACCACTGTCTGAGGACAAGCATTACATAAATTTAACTATTTGCAGGGAAATCTGATATCTTTAAAAGATAAACATGGGGTTTAAATATAATAACTGTGTTCAATAATATAATGTCTGACATTGTAAGATACAAGCTTCTAAAGATGTAAATACTTGCAATTCTGAAGAAGAGTCATACCTTACTTGAAACATTTACCTCTGCTTCACTCTCCATTGATGTTACCAGAACTGTTGAGTTTCTCACAACTAGGACAAGTTTAATCTGAATCACTTATCACTGATGTTGTTGTTAAAGGTCTTCAGATTGACTCATTCTGAAAGCCTGAACATAATAGTCTGCAGCAAATGTTTGATGTGAAACTGTATTTGGGTTTTATTGCAAAGCCTGATTCCCTCTTCTGACTGACTGTGAGGACTCTGGATAATAGGAATTGTATTCACTGCCTCCAACTTCAAACACCTCTCTCCTCTCTTAAAACGAAGCAGTGTGGGATTCTGGCCAACCCAACTCTGCTGTAGAACCTAGAACATCGAACATTACAGTGCAGTACAGGCCCTTCAACCCTTAATGTTGTGCCGATCTGTGAAACCAATCTGAATCCCATCTAACCTACGCTATTCCATTATCATGCATAGGTTTATCCAATGACCATTTAAATGCCCTTAAAATTGGCCAGTATACTATTGCTGCAGGCAGGGCATTCCACACCCCTACTACTCTCTGAGTAAAGAAACTACCTCTGACATCTGTCCTATATCTATCACCCCTCAATTTAAAGCTATGTCCCCTCGTGCTAGCCATCACCATCTGAGGAAAAAGGCTCTCTGTCCACCCTATCTAACTCTCTGATTATCTTATATGTCTCTATTAAGAATCCTCTCAACCTTCTTCTCTCTATCAAAAACAGCCTCAAGTCCCTTAGCCTTTCCATGTCTGCCCCACTTTCAAGGAATTTCATAGATCTGTAATCCATTATACTGCATTCAGAGTGGAGTAAAATAATTGCTATTAAAGGGGGGCGGGCGCTGGTCAGGGGAAGAAATGACTATAATAATCCACATCAAACAATGACAATAGAAAGATTGGAGAGCTGGATTAACTGGATAGTTCTACCATGGGCCTGGCTTATACACAATCAGCTGAGTAACCTCTTTTATCAATGTTGAATGGCCCACTCCTGCTCTATTATTCTATGATTCTAGATCTGAATTTTATATTTGAATAAGGGAAGTATATGAGTAACAGTTTGGATTTGCACTTAATACATTATCGAAAAGACAGCAAGACCAACTGAGTGGCATTCCCTTAGTACAGCACGAGACTGTCAGGCCACAACTTCCAAACTCAGAGGGCAGGATAATATCAACTGAGCCTCAATGGTGGTTTTATGGGAAAAGAAAGCCTCAGTGTCAAGCTGGACGGCTTAGTGGTTAGCGCTGCTGTCTCACAGTGCCAGTGACATAGGTTCAATTTCATCTCAGGTGACTGTTTGTGTGGAGTTTGCACGTTCTCCCCATGTGGGTTTCCTCTGGGTGTCTGGCTTCCTCCCACAGTCTAAAAATGTGCAGCTTAAGTGGATTGGCTGTGGGAAATTGCCCATAGTGTGCAGGGTAGAGGGCTTAGCCATGTGGAATGCAAGGTTACAGGGATGGGGTAGATGGGTGGGTCCAGGTGGACTTGATGGATTGAATGACCTGTTTCCACACTGTAGGGATTCTGTGATCTAAGATCATTGTTCTGTTGCAACACCAACTAAAACACATAATCTTCAGTGTGGTTTCACTGTTGAATCTCATCACAAAAGTTCACAAGCACATCTGCCATGTGAAAAGGACGTTAAAGGTTTTTTTTTGCTAATTTGAAATAATTGGAGTTTTGAGAATTTGAGCAAAAATGTTTAGTAAAAAAAACTCAAATTTGAAAAAGTTGTTTCCTTTTGTTTGGAGCATTGTTAATTTTTTTGTAAGAGCTTAAATTGGAGACTTCAGCTGTGGTTTAACCAGCATTCTCACCTCTGAGTAAGAAGGTTGCAGACTCAAGTCCCACTCCACAAGTTTGAGCATTAGTCTAGGTTGCTATTTCATTACTTCTGAGTGAGGGCTGCATCGCCAGAAGTGCTGATTATTGAACTGAGACCTTCTCTGCCCTCTTGAATGGATGGAAGTGATCCTATTTTGAAGAAGAGCGGTGGAGAATTCTCCCTAGTGGCTTAACCAACAGGGCTCTCAACCACAAACAAAACAAATTGCTGGAGAAACTCAGCAAGTCTGGCAAAATCTGAGAGAGAAATCAGAGTTAATGTTTTGAGTCCAATGACCCTTCTTCAGAACTACTAAATTTTTTCAGCAATTTTTGTTTTCCTTCGGAGGAAGGGTCACTGGGCCCGAAACGTTAAGTCTGATTTCTCTCCACAGATGCTGCCAGACCTGCTGAGCCTTTCCAGCTATTTCTGTTTGGTTTCTGATTTCCAGCATTCACATTTCTTTTTTTTTATTTCAGGCTCTCAACCAAATACATTGAAGCAGATTATCTCACTATTATCATGTTGGTGTTTGTGGGCAATTTAGCTGCCATGTTTTTTAAACGCCAACAGTGACTGCAGTTCAAAAATTACTTAATTGGCTTAATGTGTTTTGATACATCCGGAGTTTGCAAAAGGTGCAAAAGATGCAAAGTTTTCTTTATATGCCAAGGTTGAATTCTTGAACAAGGAATCAAACGCACAGTTTACGAAAGATTAAACAAAACATGGACTTACATCAAAGACCAAGATTACTAAATACTATTTGTCATTGAAAAATGCACATTTGATCCTAACTATATACCTTCTCTCCTCTTTCTCTTTCTACTTTTAACTTATGTGTATGTATCGACGCATTCTTTTTCAGATCCTAGCTGCACTAATCAATGGGCACTTGCCTTTCACAACATGACATGTGTGCATTCCCAGTTTCAGTCCATATCAGTGGATACCCAGATGTTCTGTGCTATCTGAACATCAATCTTTTTTTTGATATTCCTGGTTCAACAGGGAAACAGAAAACATAATTGTTTTAGATTGATGAGGCTTCAAAGGAAAGTGGAGTCTTGGAGACTGGAAGTGAATATAAACCTGCACGAGCTGGAGAAAGACAATCCTTGTGCACATATATTATCAGCTTTGATAATAGTCGTTCAGTCTTAGATTTCTAACTACTGTTCTATTCATACAAAATGGATTTCTTATTTTTGATCTTGGTATCTATTAGTTACATCTTCATGTTTGTTTCAGTCCGAGTTCAGGATGTTTACAGAGTAATTTCTGATGTTAGACTTCTCTATTGGGAATCTCATGACCATCGAGGTCACTTGAAGTTTAAAAGTCAGCGTTATAAGTTTGCCTGACAAAGGAAAACAGTTGCCGCATGGTTAACCTCACCTCCTGTTCTTTAGCTGGATTTCGAGTCCATAATTCACTTGTAATTGTGATGCCATCAGACAGAATGTGATTAATGCAATACAGATGCATCTCGGTTCTGGTTTCAGAGTGAAAAATAGGTGAATTAAAGTAAGGATTTCTTTTTCATCGAGAAATGAAGGAGAATTTGTTTCTAATGGTCTCTGAAGCAAGAAAAAATCTTGCAATTTGAAGTAGAAATCAGATTTAAAAAAAATAATTTTAAATGATTCTTACCCATTCACTGTGTATTTGTCTTAGATATTGTACTCTGAGAAAGATTCTTTTTAAGTAGGTGACTAAAAGGTGGGAGATACAGGAACTACCACAACTTTTAGGAGATATTTTGATGAGCGCTTGAAGTACCATATCATATAACCAACATGCCAAGCGCTGGAAAATGGAAGTTTAGATCAGAGTGGTGCTGGAAAAGCACAGCAAGCCAGGCAGCATCCGAGGAGCAGGAAAATCGATGTTTTGGGCAAAAGCCCTTAATCAGGAATAGAAGTGGGAAGCCTCCAGGGTGGAGAGATAAATGGGAGTGGGGGGAAGGGAGGGGGAGGGGTAGGTGGGGAAGGTGGAGCTGGTGAGAAGGTAGCAAAGAGTACAGTAGGTGAATGGGGGTGGGGATGGAGGTGATAGATCAGAGGGGAGGGTGGAGTGGATAGGTGGGAAGGGAGATTGGCAGGTAGGACAGGTCATGAGGACAGTG
>NC_057744.1:2065022-2073301 GCF_004010195.1 Chiloscyllium plagiosum | reverse complement strand
TTGCTACCTTCTCGCCAGCCCCACTCCCCCTCCCCCCAATTATCTCTCCACCCTGGAGGCTTCCTGCCTCTATTCCTGATTAAGGGCTTTTGCCCGAAACATCAATTTTCCTGCTCCTCGGATGCTGCCTGACCTGCTGTGCTTTTCCAGCACCAATCTGATCTAAACTCTGGTTTCCAGCATCTGCAGTCCTCACTCTTGCCTAGCTGGAAAATAGAACTAGACTAGATGGGTGCTTGATGACTGGTGTAGCCATGATGGACCAAATGACATGCTTCTATGTTGCAGAGGCCGATAAATCACCCAGATCAGATTGACTACACCCCAGAGTTCTAAGGAAGGTAGACGAAGAGATAATGGAGGCATTAGTGGTGATCTTTCAGAAATCGCTGGAATCGAGGAGGGTCCCAGAGGACTGGAAAATCGCTAACATGCTATCTCTGTTTTAAAAAGGGGTAAGGCATAAAACGGAAAAATACAGACTGATTAGCCTAACCTCGGTTGTGGGTAAGATCCTGGAATCCATTGTGAAGGATAAGACTTCTGAATACTTGGAAGGGTATGGTAAAATAGGGCAAAGTCAGCGTGGTTTCATCAAGGAGATGTCATGCTTGACAAATCTGCTAGAATTCTTTGAGAAAGTAATGAGCAGGTTTGACAAAGGAGAGCCAATGGATGTTATCTATCTGGACTTCAAGAAGGCCTTTGATAAGGTGTTGCACAGGAGCAAGATAAGTGCCCATGGTGTCAGAGGCAAGGTGCTAGCATGGACAGAAGCTTGGCTGTCTGACAGAAAGCAGAGGGTGGGGATAAAAGGGCCCTTCTCAGGATGGCAGCCGGTGACAAATGGTGTTCCACAAGGCTCAGTGTTAGGACAACTTTTCACTTTATACGTTAATGGTCTAGATGAAGGAACTGAGGGCATCCTGGCTAAGTTGCAGATGATACAAGAATAGTGCTACGACATGGGATAAACCCCTCTGCTAATTTAATCCCGACACACAGAGAAGTTCACCTCGTGCCGTAATCTGTCAAATTTTGAGAGGCAACGAACTATGGCAGAGGTCACTATTTAAAGTAAAAATTAACAATTTTATTCTTTAAGTTAAAAAGAGAAGATCAGACAACTACTTCCAACTCCTTTCTCTTAAATCCATCTTGTACCTCCCACTCGACAATACTGGTCCAATTAAAAAACCCTGATTAAGATTTACAAAAAAAAAATCATGTTTCAAAACCAGTCGGCTGTGTTGATTCTCCTTTGTACATTTTCTTCTGTAGATTTTTCTCTAGGTCGGCTCTGATGTTCTGCTGCACAAACTTCTTATCGACAGGTACCTTTCAGAGAGCTCTTTGTCTAGCAGTCTATACTTGTTGGTGTTCTTAGCATTTCTCCCTCTAACTGTTCAAAATGTCTCATTATATACCCCAAAACATCAAATCATTTCCTTAGTTTGATGTTGTCAAAATACTAAATTCAAATTTGATTGGGTTTTGGTATCTTGGGGTATAATTTAAACCGATTGGCCGAATTTGAAGTTGTTTTTGTATCATGGCAACTCAGTCGCACTATTGGTTTCACAGTCAAATGTTACATTTTTTTTTCAGCACACTCTGAAAGTCTGTGCCAGCTTCCAGTCTCTCTTAAAGGTACAGTACACAGCTACACCTTCAAAATAAGAGGTAGAAGGATAAGCAGCATTGAGGAGGTGGGAAGGCTGCAGAAGGATTTGGACAGGTGAGGAAAATGGGCAATGATGTGACAGATGGAGTACAATGTGGGAAAGTGTGAGGTCATGAACTTTGGTAGGAAGAACAGAGACATGGACTATTTTTTGAATGGGGAGAAAATTCAAAAAATCTGAAGTTCAAGGAGACTTGGGAGCTCTAGTCCAGGATTCTCTCAAGGTAAACTTGCAGATTGAGTCAGTAGTTAGGAAGGCAAATGCAATGATGACATTTATTTTGAGAGGACATGAATATAAAAACAGGGATGTACGTCTGAGGGTCTATAAGGCTCTGGTCAGACCACATTTGGAGTATTGTGCGCAATTTTAGGCCTTATATCTCAGGAAGGATGTATTGGCTGGAGAGTGTGTTCAGAAGAGATTCATAAGAGTGGACCTAGGAATGAAAAGCTTAATATATGAGGAATGTTTGGGAACTCTGGGTCTCTACTCAATGAGTTTAGGAGAATGAGGGGGGATTTAATTGAAACTTACAGAATACTGAATGGCCTGGACAGAGTAGATGTTGGGAAGATGTTTCCATTGGTAGGAGAGACTAGGACCAGAGGGCACAGCCTTAGAGTGAAGGGAAAACCTTTTAGAATGAATATAAGGAGAAACTTCTTCAGCCAGAGAGTGGGGAATCTATGGAATTCATTGCCACAGAAGGCTGTGGAGGCCAGATCATTGGGTATATTTAAGACAGAGAGAGATAGGCTCTTGAGTATCAAGGGTCACAGGGAGAAAGCGGAAGAATGGGATTGATAAACATATCAGCCATGATAGAATGACGAAGCAGACTCGATGGACTGAATGGCCTAATTTCTGCTCCATATCTTAAGGTCTTATGGTAAAACTCTGCTACTTTAATACGCAACCAATAAGTACTTAAGGATAATTGATATAATCAAAACTGTTGAGATTTAGAAATTGTGTCAGCCCAAAGCTTTGGAGTTAAGCCAATTGGGTTCAACTGAGCTGTGGCTCAGTGGTTAGTGCTCTTGTCTCTCTATCAAAAAGGTTCAACTCAAGAGGCTTGAACAGAGTCTGGGTTTCCACCGCTGTACTGAGTGAGGGCTCAGCTGCCCCAGGTACCATCTTTCAAATGTGATGCTGTACATGTCAAAGATTGCATCGCACATCGAGGTGGGGAATTCTTCTCTGTGTCCTAGCTGTATTTATCCTTTAATCAGCACCTAAACCAAATCACCTGATTGTTTTCAACATGGCTGTTTTGGGGACTTTAGTTTGCAAATTGGCTGTCCCACTTCCTACATTGCAACAAGCACTTCACAAGATCTTCATTGACTATAATGCCCTCACAGAGATGTCTTTAAATTAAGAAAAATTAAGAAAAATTGTTCTCGAAATGAAAGTTTTTTTTTCATCTGGGTTTCACATGTGATTGACATTCTTTTCTTTCAGTTTTGGCAATTTCATTACCATCCCCTACTTCCGCCATAATCCCGACCACACCAGTCTCCCTCTGGATTGTCCTCATTTATCCCCACCCTCCTGAGTGGCCAAGACTCAGCTCTCTTATAATATCTGAGAAACTAGGAGCAGGAGTAGGCCATTCAATATGATCATGCCTGGTAGTCCAACTCAGTCCCTTGTTCCCATTTTCTCCCTGTACTCTTTGATCCATTTAGTTCTATGAATTGTATCTAACTCCTTCTTGAAAATATTCAATGTTTTGGCTTCAACCACTTTCTGTGGCAGAGAATTCCATAGGCTCCCCACTCTCTGGGTGAAACATTTCTCCTCATCTCAGTCCTAAATGACCTACATCTGTCCTTAGACTGTGGCCCCTGGTTCTGGGCTACTGGGTCATTAGGAACATCCTTCTTTGTTTACCCTGTCTAGTTCTGTTAGAATTTTATACACTTCTGTGAGATTCCCCGTCACTCTTCTTAACTCCAGCAAATATTGTCCTAACCGATCCAATCTCTTTTCACACACCAGTTCTGCCACCCCAGGAATCAGTCTGGTAAACCTTTGTAGCACTCCCTCCATAGCAGTACACCCTTCCTCAATTAAGCAGATGAAAACTGCACACAATACTCCAGGAACAAAAACTGAAATTGCTGGAAAACTTCAGCAGCATCTAGGAGAGAAATCAGTGTTAAAGTTTCGGGTCCAGTGACCGTTCCTCAGAACTCCAGGTGTGGTTCCTCCAAGACCCTGTACAATTGCAGCAAGACATCCCTCCTCCTGCATTCCAATCCTCTCCGCACTTTCCCAATGCTGTCTGTGAGAGTCTCTGAAATCTTACACTTCTGATCATTCAGCACAGAAGGAAAAGCTTCAAGCCTCAGACCTTTTAAAATAATATTAGAGAATCTGGAAAAATAACAGGTCACCTGTCACTGCCTCATGGGCCTAAAGACTGTGTCAAAGCACAGTGTAACTATTATCACAGCAGGATTTGGAAGAGACAGTCACCAAGAGACACAATTACTGTAAACAGCTCCTGATATTATCCCAAAAGATCAGATCCCTTCAACGTCGAATGCTGGAATAAGGGGTGTCATGAACTGACAGCTAGAATGGGAACTTCAATAAGATAGAACTCCCTCTGTGCACCAGGCTTTCTTGCTGCTGACAGAACTAAAATGGATGCCTGGAAACAAAGCTCTTGGAATCACCATAACACAGTAATAGACTGATAGAGAGATGACACTTCCTGTAATGTGGAAGTCCAGATAAGAAGCACAATCTTAAGATTAGATAGAAAACCGAAAGATCTGTGGATGCTGTAAATGTGAAACAAGAACTGAAATTGCCGGAAAAGCTTGGAAGGTCTGGCAGCATCTGCGGAGAGAAATCAGAGTGAATGTTTCGGGTCAGGTGACCCTTCCTCAGAACTGAACCCAAAACATTAACTCAGATTTCTCTCTGCAGGTGCTGCCAGACCTGCTGCACTTTTCCAGCAATTTCTGTTTTTGTCTCTTAAGATGAGGTTTGTTTTATCCAGCTGTGAAATGGTAGTGAAAATCTGAAACTTTCCCCTTGGAAAATCTGTGAAGGTGGGATGTCAACTGAAAATTTCGTAACTTGAGATTGGTGGACTATTTTTTATTAACGCTAATAGACTAGAGTAAGATGGTGGAATTAAGGTACACATCAGTCTTAGTCTTAATAAATGGATCAGCCACGATCCTATTAAATGGCAGAGCAGACTCGAGGGTCGAATGGCCTATTCCTGTTCCTATTTCTTACTGGGTTATGCGGGAATTGGTTAGCTCAGTTGCCTGGTTAGCTGCTTCTGATGCAGAATAGCACCAGCAACACAGTTTCAAATCCTGCACCAGCTGAAGGTACCTCGAAGGATTCTCTTTCTCAGCCTGTCCCCTTGCCTGAGGCATTGTGACCCCCAGATGTCTAATGGGAGAGTGGCCCTGTAGCACCTTACCTTAAAAGATCTTGCAGAACACACTCATGTGGTCACATTGTATCCTCCTGTTGCTGTGCTCCCACTATCAGACAAGCAGATCCCAAACTGTGCCAATGTTATAGCTCCCTACCACCCTGAACCACTGAGCACAAAACACAAAAGCATACCAACTCTGTGCATGAAAATGCAACTTGAGGTAACTGCTCAGAAGCAACATCCAAGCTACTTAGCAGTCACTGACCTTTGAAAGAGACATTAAATCAATGTCCTCATTCGGCTTTTCAGGTGAACTTTAAAAAATTGTACAGAAGATTTACTCAAGGAAGGGAGTTTTCCTAACACCAGATCAATGTTCATTCTTCAACCAATACTGTCAAAGATAACAAAGATGTGGAGGAGCTAGTGTTGGACTGGGGTGGATAAAATTAAAAATCACAAAACACCAGGTTATAGTCCAACAGGTTTATTTGGAAGCACTAGCTTTTGGAGCGCTGCTCCTTCATCAGGTAACTGTCAAGATAACAAAGTAATTGTCTACCAGTTGTTTGTGAATCAGGCTGGCATATCTAGCTGCATTAACCTAAAAGGAGAGTAAGACTTGTTGTTTCTATAAGGGCATCCCAAAGTCTTTTCAACCAAGGAAGTTGGTTTGAAATAGTCATTGTTATAAAAAGGAAACAACAGCATATCTGCACATAGAAAGGTCACCAATATCAATGTGATAATGGCCAGATTATTATTTTAAGCAACATTAATTAAAGAGTAAATATTGGCTGTAACATGTGGGATATTTTTCCTATCCTTCAAAATAACGGCACAGAATCCTTTATAGTCACCTGAGAGGGCAAGCAGAACCTCTGTTTAATGCCACTTTACCCTCAGAACTAAACAGCAGCATCAGCCAGGTTTGGACTGAAGTCCCTGGAGTGGGATAGAACCATAATCTTCTGACTCAGAACAAGAATGCTACCAATTGAATCATAAATGACCACATGTCTGAGCTTGTGGAATTTAAATCTAATCCATTCCTCAAAGTACTTTGAGACATTTTTGTACTAGAAAGGGGCTGTGTAAATGCACAGATTATCACCTGCTTGCAGTAAGTTGACTTTTAAAAAGCCATATATTATTTATTATACCCTTGTGTCTGAGCACTGTAGATTTCTATATTAGTGTTTTAAGGGTCAAGAAGCTGGGACAAATGACACCCTTTGGCAGGTATGTGGCAATTATGACAAGAGTGTAGTTCATCAGTCAGTTCAGGGAAGACTAATTAAGGAATAAATTGCTGGCCACTTGGGATAGATCTTACGGAATTAGATTAAAAAAGGATGCTTGAGTCAGAGCTAAGAGTTACTGTGATACTGGAAGATCACAAACGATGCCTTTATTCAAAGGTCATTACTTTCTGCTGGTTCCATGTGGAAATGAATGTGACTTGTCTTTACATTAAGGGAAGACTTCCTAGTGTGATCAAAAAGTGTACTAACTAATTCTTTGTGCACACATTACCGATTCTGAAAATCTGATTGAACAATTGTGAAGTGTTGGAAGCTGTATTTTGGATTGATGGATTTCATTGTGCTCCTGAACTTAATGTAAAATAATTGTAATTGCTCTCATGATGCATTTCCCATGTTGTCATCCATTTCATTCTTTGAATACATTTACACACATGCAATAGGCATCTCTCCACATACAGTGCTGTTTGTTACTGAAGTTCCCCTCTTGAAACTAAAACTAACTTGATTTTGTTCAATTTGGAAAGTTTCTGCCTTGTTTTGCTGAAATATGCACTGCTTTCAATTCCACATGCTGCTAGTCTAATATCCTGTGTTAGCTGTACAGAAAATTTCTTCAATTAAATATTGGGAAGTCCACTCTGTAGCATCCAATTCCATCTCTCTCCCTAGCAACTGTGAGAGGCAGTTCCAGACTGTTCATAATCTCAATGCCCTACCTGAATATGTATACCCCTCCTTTGTGATGCTCCTTTGAACTAAGTGGTTTGGCCACATGTCCTCAAAGCTCCTTATGTGGTTGGGTGTCAAATTTCTCTGATAATGCTCCAGTTATACACCTTTGTCATTTACTTTATGCTATACAAGTGAAAGTTAATGTTGTTAGCTTGAAGCTCCCACCTAAAAACCCGGCCTTTGTGTCTATGCCATGCATTTCATTTCTCCAGCAATCTGCAGTTCCAGTTTTTATATGAT
Source organism: Chiloscyllium plagiosum (assembly GCF_004010195.1). Taxonomy (NCBI): domain Eukaryota; kingdom Metazoa; phylum Chordata; class Chondrichthyes; order Orectolobiformes; family Hemiscylliidae; genus Chiloscyllium; species Chiloscyllium plagiosum. The sequence goes on along the minus strand of NC_057744.1, from coordinate 2,065,961 downwards.
CTCAGGGCCACTAGTTGGGGCTGTTGTGCCACGTGTAACCTTCATCTATTTTACCGGTGGAAGTGTTAACACCCCCAACATTTCCTATAATCAGACTGACATTCACTGAGATTAAAAATAACTCTGAGTTATACCATCTCCGCAGTCAATCCTGGAACCCACATTTGCATATCAACAGCTTCGGCAACTGCTTGTCCTTCAAAATGTACAGTACCAGCTCACACTAGCTCTGCACTGACTGCTATTCATTTATGAGATGGAAGCCCATATTGATTTTGTAATGTACATAACACATGTTATGTATTGTGATGTAGTGGTTATGTTACCAGACTAAAAATACGGAGAAGGTGCATTTATAATCGTACCTTGGATATTAAGAATTTGAACTCATTCACAGGACCACAGAATTCTCAAATTCCAAATAAAAAAACTGATATCAGTAAAAATGACCATGAGGCAGTTAAATTGTTGTGAACAGCTGATTCACTGATATCCTTTGGGCACGTTAAAGTGCAGTCCTTACCTGGTTTGATCAATACACAACTGATACAGTCCCACCAGGTCAGGCAGCATCCAAGGAACAGGAGAATTGACTTTTCGGGCATAAGCCCTTCTTCAGGAATGAGGAAAGTGTGTCCAGCAGGCTACGATAAAAGGTAGGGAGGAGGGACTTGGGGGAGGGGCGTTGGAAATGTGATAGGTGGAAGGAGGTCAAGGTGAGGGTGATAGCCCAGAGTGGGGTGGGTGCGGAGAGGTCAGGAAGAAGATTGCAGGTTAGGAAGGCGGTGCTGAGTTCAAGGGATTTGACTGAGACAAGGTGGGGGGAGGGGAAATGAGGAAACTGGAGAAATCTGAGTTCATCCCTTGTGGTTGGAGGGTCCCTAGGCGGAAGATGAGGCGCTCTTCCTACAGCCGTTGTGTTGCTATGGTCTGGCGATG